>NW_007728457.1:0-7478 GCF_000696425.1 Galeopterus variegatus | reverse complement strand
CTGACACTCTATTCTATCTTCAAAGATGCACCTCACCACCCCTTCCCAAAATTGATCATCCATGGGGAACACTCCCAGAATCCACAGTCCCCACCCGTCATCCATCTCTTAGGGCTGTATACCTCCGGGATTAATTTTTAAATGGCAGCGTGATTACTGGCAGCCAAAAGATTTTGTTAAATAGTGAGTCATTAACACACAAGTAAGAGAAGCTTCCTGTCTCGAAGTGTCACTCCTCAGAGCAGGGTGGAGGACAGCAAGAGCACAGTAAGGGCAGCCACGAAGAGCACAGGCCTTCCTCAGAAGCCCGGTGCCAGTGACAACAAGCAAACAGCCCATGAGGAGTGAGGCAAGGAAAAGGGACACGTTTTTCTGTATTTCATGTGCCCAGTTTCCTCAGGGCCTCAGGCAGCAAGCGCCGGTCTCAAGTTCAGCTCTGCATCGTTCTAAACACATCCCTTTGCTTAAAAAATGAATGTTCCTTGTAGGTTCTGAATATGACCACATCAGTAGGAGTGCATTTATTTTAACTCATCTCACTGACTTCTCTAAAGCTTGGGATTGCGTGTCTCTGAACCCCCCACAAATTATTTACAATGACTCTTCAGATGAATGCACATATATGAAAAGGGAGATAGTTGAAGGTCATCGTACAAAGAGCCAGCACCAGCAGCACAGTTAAGAACAGGCATCTGTGTTAATCTTTCAGGTGTGTGTTGATGAGGAGAGTTAGAACTGTTTTAATTGCTAATCTCTCAAAGGAAGGTACACACCATGTTAATTAAATTCACTGATGATGAAAATGTGGAGGTGGATTAATCACTTCTAATGGCAGAACAATTTTCTTTAAAAGCCAGTTTTACAAATATGAACTGGAATTAACCAAAAGAGAACTCTGTTCTTAGTGTGTGCGTACATTCACACACACACACACACACACACACACACACACACACACACACACACGAAGTCTAACTCCCTAACTAATTCTGTACATTACAGAATGTACACATTTAAAGGTGGTTTTTTTAAGGTACAGTAATCATTGAAGAATGGCATCTTGAATTTGCTCTTTGAACAAATATGTACCAAGCATCTTCTCTGCATATAAAGTGGAGGCTTGAATAATAAATAAACAGAAGCCCTTCTTCCACTATACATTTAAAATGTGGATGTTCCTGTACAGTTTTGTATATCAGTCTTTAGAGACCAAATTCACTTTTCTCTGGCACCTCAATAAGGTAGCATCAAAACTTCAATGGATGAAAATTTGGGTGTGCCATTTTCTTACCTGAAAATGCTTTAGGTGCCCAGCATCTTCATAAGGTACACAATACATCTCCACAGAGCATCTGAGATTTGCCCTTATAAATAAAGATGGACAGATAAGTAAAGCACAAGCTATGAAGACCATCCAGACAAGCCTCTGAACAGGAACATGGCTGGCTCTCCAGACCCCATGCTAGAAATATTACAGTTACCATAATTACAGATGGACCAGGCAGTTATCAAGTTAGACATGGAGCCAAGCCTGCCACGGAGAGGTGGGAAGGGGCTGAGAAGTGCAGTCCTTGTATGGTTAAGGACTCCCACCATGTTCCTTTGGAAGTAGAGTTTCTGTAAGTGCTGTGTCCAAATCAGTGCTTGGGACATACGGCACACTGGCCTCAGGCAGAAAGCCCAGCATGACACTGAGAGCTACCTGTGGCTTAAGGTGTCATGTTCCTTTGGAAGTAGAGTTTCTGTAAGTGCTGTGTCCAAATCAGTGCTTGGGACATATGGCACACTGGCCTCAGGCAGAAAGCCCAGCATGACACTGAGAGCTACCTGTGGCTTAAGGTGAAAACTGTGCTGTATGGGTAGTCTTTCCCCTGGAGCCCGGGGTGCCTAAGTAGAAGCAGCAAGTATCAAAAAAAGCAACACAGAGCACCCCGACCAGTAGCCAAGACCCATGATTTGTACCCTCTAGCCTGTATGTGTATGTATGTGCTTTTTTCTTACCAGAACAGCAGAAACTGCACAAACTCCACTGTTTTTACTTCAAGTCCGGATATGTGGACACTCTACTAACACTTTCTACCCTCACCTTGCTGATGTCAAGGAAGGGCTGATAGGAAAATACAAACCGTGTGCACCCTGTTTCCATTCCCTACTTGCCATAATTTTCAGCAGAAGCAGTTGGCTAACAGGACAAGTAACAAGAGGAAGAAAGGATGTGAGGTTTCTCTGGCCGTTCAGGCTTAGCAGAATGTGAATGCCTTCTTTCTCCATGCACAGCCCATGCTGGCTCAGACAGCAAGCATGACCCCTGGGGCTGTCTGCACCTGCTCTCCCTTACAGAGGTGACCCTACCTTGCAGCTCACTGCGAGTCTTGCGGAAGCCCCAGCCTGGTAGGTCCACTGGGATTCTGTGCTATGGAGAGCGTGATTGGGGTGGAAAGGAATGGTTTACACAGAAATGTGCATCTCTCCTTTTCACAGAAATTCAGAGATAAAATTATGACAATTTAGAGATGGTGATGGCAGAACATTAAGCCAAGCACAGTGCCCTTCTGAGTGTGGGGCCCTTGGTCACTGCAGTGGTCACACGCCCATGAAGCAGCCCTTTGGAAAGGATGGATAAGGATACACTGCACAGGGGTCGCAAAACTCCACCTCCATCTTCTTAGGGTCCAGGCTGGCCCTGAGAATTAAATTGACATAAGATGGATTAACAGTAGGAAAGCACACAAATTTATTTTATACAAGTTTTGCATGGGAAAGGAGCCCTCATGAGAACATGAAGACCTAAAGAAGCAGTTAGACTTGATCACTTACATACTGAATTAGACAACAAATAGTAAGTTGTGAAATATGACAAGGCAAAGGGTCCTCTCAGTGACTCTTTAGACAAGGGGAAAAAATTAGAATACAAAACTCTACCTGTAGAATAACCCAATTCTATAAGAAACTGAAATGAAAACATCCATAAATTTAAAACAGTATTTATTATTTTATTTCATGAATTTTCTATAGAGAGCATGCAATGGCTATAATGAGAAAAAAATGTTGCTATTCTTTTTTAAGCGGCACTGAGTTTTCTGACATAGGAGCAAGATCTCTTTCCCTTCTGCAGACCCTGATGCCAGCATTCTTGCTGCGAATCAGCACAGGGGTGTCCAATAGAGCAACAACACTCAGGCACTTTTGGAGGGCACTTTCCTTATTTTTTCGGTCCTGGCAAGTCAGGTGGCAATGATAAAATACATTTGAGTGCAAGAAAGATTAGAAAACAACCTTGCTTATAAAGAGAAGCTAGAGTACAAATTTTTAAAAAATAGAACAGCCAGCCCTCCGCCTCAAGTGTAGGAGGAGCTCGTAAGTATGTGTGAAACTGCACTAAGGATTTTCATGCTTTCTCTCTGTCTGGATTTGATTATTTACACAGAGTTTGCATAACATATTAGAGTTGAAACACAGAGGAATTTTGTTTGCTTGTTTGTTTTCCCAGATTCATACCTATAAGATTTATACTTTGCATATAATTTGGAGATCTTGAGATCTCTTTGAAATACATGCATGCACATCTTTAGCGAGCTACACCAGAGAACTGAAAGCATAAAATCAAGTTACATGCAAAGTGAAGAAGTAGCAATACCTTCTTTACAAGTGATTTTCAGTTTACTACCCAAGACCAAGGCTCTGGTCTCCCCACCAATCTGGGAGCAGAAAGATTAACTAAAACAAGCACTGGAGCTTTTAAATTCACCCACCTTCTGCAATTCTCAAGTCCAGGCCTTCTTCTTGATTTTTTTTTTTTCTTTTAAAAAGATGACTGGTAAGGGGATCTTAACCCTTAACTTCGTGTTGTCAGCACCACGCTCAACCAGTGAGCTAACCAGCCATCCCTACATAGGATCTGAACCTGGGGCCTTGGTGTTCTCAGCACCACACTCTCCCGAGTGAGCCACGGGCTGGCCCTTTTTTTTTTTTTTTTTCTTTTAAAAAGATGACTGGTAAGGGGATCTTAACCCTTAACTTCGTGCTGTCAGCACCACGCTCAACCAGTGAGCTAACTAGCCATCCCTACATAGGATCTGAACCTGGGGCCTTGGTGTTCTCAGCACCACACTCTCCCGAGTGAGCCACGGGCTGGCCCTTTTTTTTTTTTTTTTTTTAAATTAAGCTTTTTCTCTTTGCAAAACCACCCAGCTATTCTGACCCAAAAGTCTACTGGAGATGAGGTGTGGCTGGAAGCCATCCATAGACCTCACCATCTTTAGACAGAATATACCCCAGAGGACACAGTCAAGAGTAGGAAGCCAACTGTCAGAACATTTTTGGCAAGTGTATGAGGGAGCTCACTAACTCAAAAGCTGGAGTGCAACTTAATACACACCAAACAGGTCTTTCTCACTGTGAGGAGTTACACTACCCCACAGACTGCTGCGGACGGCAGCTCTCACCTCTCTCCTCTCCAGAACAGAGCTGGCCCGCAGTCCCAGCCTCCCTTGCAGGTGAGTGGCCGCAGGGGCAAAGGGAAGGGAGTCTGCACACTGGCTGCACAGTTCTCTGTCATCTGTCCCCTCTAATGACAGGGCAGCCACGCCCAGGCTTGCTTTCACATGGCTTGCTGGGAGGTTTGCACTTGTATAAATTTGCTTAAAAACTATTCACCTAAAACAGTTTTGTTATGTTGGTGACAGTGATTTGACAAGAGGCCATTTGATTTGATCAATTTCAAATGAAGATACCGTCCCCACATTTCGTATTTGTTTTTAATGCTTTCTTCCACTTTTGAGGTTTCTTTCATTCTCTTCTTTGTGACAGGAAGAGATTTTTTAACTTGTGCAAATTCCCATCGCATTCCCGCATTTTCCCTTGGACACACCTCCCTTGTTCGTTCCTCCACTGAAGAGCAGTAAGCAGCGGTGGCAGCTCAGAGGCAGAACCTTTTGTGATGTGGAATTGAGAAGAATAGGAGGAAGTGGCCTGACAGGCTGGAAGAGGGGTGGCCTCCCTCTGCACATACACATACTTTAATTGCATCATTACTTGGATAACCAGACTCTGAGCTTGCATCCATACAAGTGAGCATGGATGGGACAGGTATATTATATTTGTCTCCTTTAAATTCATGACCACCAGCCTCAGGGGAGTCCTCAATGCAGAACTTCCTTAAACCATGTCCTTGTCCACTCACCTCATTGACTAGTCATATTTTCTTTCTCTGCTTACCTTCCATGACTTCTTTGCATTTGTCCTCTCAGCTAATCACCTGACTTCTATTCCACAGAGAAAATAGAAACAGTCGGGAGGAAGTCCAAAGCTCTGGTCCTCACACTTACCCACACACCTGAATCCGTGCCCGCAGACACCCTTCCTCCTCCTCTCTGATCACCGTGGAGGAAGCATTGAGGCCAACATTTCAACTTGTTCACGAGATCTCATAATTCTTCCCTCTCTTCCGAGTTACTCCAAGTATTTTGCAAAATTTTCTTACAAATCTAATACAATGACTCAGATGGCGGAAAAATATAAAACAAATGAGCAGATGTCAATTTTTTCCTATTAATATTTCAGCAAAATAGCCAGTTTCCTTACCGACAAAAGAGGGATAACAATAAAACTACATCATGAGGCATTTTGGAAAAATAAAGGAATGCAGGTGAGGAATTTGGGACACCACCTAGTGCAGAGTAAGTGCTCAATTGTTATTAGATATCAGTATTAAATAGTAAAACAAAAGTATAAACTATGCAAAAATAAGAAAGAACATTCCAGATTTAATTTTTTTTTTTTTTTTGTCTTTTGTCTTTTTCCGTGTCCAGCAACGGATCGCAACCCTCAGTGTTGCCCCCGTACCGGACCGGGACCGGCAACGGGATCACAACCCTCGGTGTTGCTCCCGCGCCTCGCTCAGCCAGTGAGCGGGAACCGGTCTGTATGTGGGATCCGAACCCTCGGGCGGGAGCGCCGCCGCGCTTCCCAAGCGGCGCACTATCCAGTGCGCCACCGGGCCTGCCCCCAGATTTAAATTTTAAAAAACAATAAAATATGACTAAGGAATACTTTCTAAAATCATATAAATTGAGAGGCAGACTATGCTCCCACTGGGAGTGGTGGGGAACAGAAGGACAACACAATACTGTACATAAATCATTGTTTTCAAAATTGATTTTTAAATCTAAAGTAGTGCTATACAAAACACCAGATGAACATTTTTCATAACTCAACAAAATAATGCTAAGAGCCATCTTGAAGAACACAGAAAAAGTCATCCAAGCTCACCACAAAAGGCAGAAGGAAGCCTTTTGCAGGCCACTTTCATTGCTGGATGGCATCATGCACAGTCACAGTGCACCCCACAGCAGTCCTGATGACAAAATGGGCAGAGGCATCCAAGCAACTGAAGAGAAAATATGGAAATCTACCTAAGGACATGATTGTTTAGAATAGGATAGAGCTGGCATTTCAGATCAATGGGGAAAACAAGAATTACTTAATAAATGGTAATTGGATTATTGATTAAGCAATTAGAAAACAATAAGATTGCCACACATTCATCTCCAAATGGATTAAGGATTAAATTAAACTATAAAATAAGAAAATTGGAGTATATAGAATAATTATGTGTTTGGAAGCATTTTGTATAGTATGTTAATAGAAACAGAATCTATAAAATTAGTCATTTTAGGAAGCCATGTTTGACTAATCAAATGTAAGAAGAAACAGGCAAAATAAGGAGGAAAAGGTAGTGTAATATTTACAATCGTTTGATCCTAAGGAGGAGATGAGCCAAGAATACTCCATCAAAAGGAGAAAATATGGTGGCTAAGACTAAACTGCATCTGCACACTCACGGTTGCCTGGGTTACTAGATACTAGCACCACGCTGATGATACAATAATTAGCCAAACTGCATTTAAATTGTCCAAACGCAGTAAGTATTAGTCAGGAATGGAAGGGCAAGTACAGCTCCTGCACTCTGTGAGTCAGACAATGTTGACACCCACACTGGCCCTACTGCTGTGGGCCCAAGGTGTGGCCTCTGCCACCCGCATGTTCTCACACCTCCCAAAGCCAGAGACCATTTCAGCCCCACCAGCATCCACAGCCAGCAAAGAGCAGCCATGCAAGCACTCCCCTCCCTGACATGTGTTACAGATATGCCCTGTTCCTAGTGCTTTGTGACCACATCGACCTTGAAGAGGTGGCAGTGTCCTGTGGGCTCTCAGGGGTCCCATGAATGATTGGGTGGGAAGGATCCACATGACGGAGCTACTCTAGAATATCAGTCTCCTCAAAGACAAACTCTCTTTTCTGTCAGTAAATAAGCATGACCTTCCTGGAGGTCAATTTGATAATGGACATCAACAATGGTGGCAGTATGCATATGTTCTGACCCAGAAATTTCACTTTTAGTAGCTTTTTAAGAAAATAATAGGAGATGTTTGTAGAAAGCTGGTAATAGTAGTACTATTTATCACTGCAAAAAA
>NW_007728456.1:304322-304764 GCF_000696425.1 Galeopterus variegatus | reverse complement strand
TGGGTGTATATTTAAATCCTTAATCCATTTTGAGGTGATTTTAGTATATGGTGAGAGGTATCGATCTAGTTTCATTCTCCTGCATATGAATATCCAGTTATCCCAGCACCATTTGCTGAAGAGGCAGTCCCTACCCCAGCGAATAGGCTTGATGCCTTTGTCAAAGATCAGATGGCAGTAAGTATGTGAGTTGAATTCGGGATTCTCTATTCTTTTCCATTGATCAGTGTGTCTGTTACTATGCCAGTACCATACTGTTTTGGTTATTATGGCTTTGTAGTATAGTGTAAAGTCAGGTAGTGTTATGCCTCCAGCTGTATTTTTTTTGCTCAGCATTGCTTTGGCTTTGCGTGGTCTTTTGTAATTCCATACAAATGTCTTGAGAGTTCTTTCCATTTCTGAGAAAAATGTCATTGGAATTTTGATGGGGATTGCATTGAAT
>NW_007728456.1:300394-301196 GCF_000696425.1 Galeopterus variegatus | reverse complement strand
CTCTAGTGACTTGTGTGTGTGGTTGCCTCAAGTCTTGGGCCTCTCCGGGGAGGCTCCTCTCCGGTGAGTCTGGACACTGCTGGGCTGCTGGATCCCGCTGTGGTGGCCCCACAGGTTGTGTGTTTTCTGCCGAGTCTGCACACTAGGTGGGGCTGTTGGATCTTACTGGAGCGGCCCGCAAGGTGTGTTTTTTTTCCTCCTGAGTCTCCGCCTCCGTAACCGGACACCGTGTCCTCAAGTCCCCGCTCAGCTCGGCCCCGCCCAGGAATACTTTCAGGTTTCTCCTGGACGTAGTCTACCCATTGCTCTGGGGTGGCTTTGTAGCACTGAGTGGGGGTTTCTCAGCGTGAGCTCCTCGGAGGAGGAGCCCGTAGCACACAGTTCCTCTTTGAATCCCTCCGGCGCGGATTGACTCCCGCCCCCGCCCAAATTCAGCTCTCTGGCAGGCTCAAGTAAGCCCGGGAGCGTTCCAACCACACTTTTCCTAACCAAAAATCGGCTAGGTGTTTTTCCGAACTGGTGGCCGCAGAGGTGGTATCTGCCTCCCCGCAACAGGAGGTTTACTGGGGGCGGAGCCCCGGGTGCGGTGGAGTAACAATTGGCCCGGCCCGCTTTTCCCTGTCTCCCAACGCTGCCCAGGGGCGCCCCACGTCCCCAGCCCCACCATAGAACCGTGGAGGGAGTGGGATGGGAGGCCGGGCCGCAGGCCCTGGAAGGCCCCGTGCTGGGTCAAGCAAGTGGCAGGGCTCAGTGAGGAGCCGAGCCAAGTGAGGGAGGCAGACCTGGCCGAACCGGCTGGCTC
>NW_007728456.1:293644-300081 GCF_000696425.1 Galeopterus variegatus | reverse complement strand
GTGGGTCACTCATAGAGCTGGACATTCTGGGCGGCTTTCTCTCTGATTCCGCGTTGGCATGGACCCCGTCTTTGGTCTCTGGTCTCTGCCGCCTAGGGCTGCTTACTCGGTCCGGCGGCGCAGCTTGGGCGCTCTCAGGAATCTTCTTTTGTGTCGGCCCTAAACTTCGAGTCTGTAGTTGGCTTTTTTTATAGTTGTAGATTAGTTGTTCAAAGACTTATTAATTTTTTTTGCTCTTGGAAATGCAGATAGCACTCTGGCAGCTCAGCGCACGCTTCTCAGGCTCACGCTGTCTTCTGGCGCCCCCTCTCCAGACCCGTCCTCATAGGGACTCTTTTCAAATTGATATCTTATCCATCTTAGTGCCTCAAACTACATCCTGTTCAGACATGTTATCACGAGTCAGTATGAGTTTATTTTGATGCCCCCGCCAAAAAATTGAAATCTGTGCGTAGTATTTTAATGAAACACATTTTCCATGAATTTTTGATGATCCCTTGTGTATATGCATCCCCATGCGTGTGTGTGTAAAATTCAGTATTAACCTTGCTATATTGCTGTGACTAGATCTGGGATAGTAAACAAAATAATTTACTTTTTAATAATTATATAATGAAGGAAAGCTAATTAAGAAACAATTCAGGTACAAAATCCAGATTACTTTAGCTTTGTTTCTTTGGTCTGTAGTATCAAAGTACCTGTTTGTTATCATTAAAATATGACAAATATTATCTACTACATGTGGAAGAAGAATAGCTAGATTGTTTTGAAAAGAAAGAAAAACGTCCTTGGCTCAAATACTTTAATTTCAGCCTTAACAAGTTTTGGTAAATAAAAATTTGGTAAATAAAACCTTGAAAAGATGATGGTATAGTACACTAGTACTATAGCCACAGCCTCTTGAACATTAGAAGGCAGAGGGGCTGGGGCAGAGACTTTGAACTCCCTGAAATTCTGTTCCAAATTTTGTATGTATACCCATTAGGTGTAAGGGCATGATTTTTACTAGGTTCTCAAATGATAACATATTCCAGAAAACATTAAAGACTGTTTAACCTTTTAAAGATAAAGCTGTTGAGGGTTTTCATTTCTGGCCATTACTAAAGCAAGTGATGTCAGACTAGCCCTCTGGTTGTAAACAACTAAGAAATTGGACAAAACATATGAAACAACTGTTTTTAGATATTCGGTAACAGTCAGGACAGGACTGTGCTCTCTGAGAGAAGGAAAACAAATAAATTGAGCCTGTGATCTCCCTGACTTTTTGTATGAAATTGGATTCCAGTGCAGGGTCCAAGCAGAAGAAGACAGTCTTGCTGGACCAAAGAGATAGAAACCAGATTACAGGGAAGATGAGAAGGCTGGAATTTGCAGCGTTGACTACCACAGGAGATGGAGTTATGCAAACAGTGAGATTTACAAATCTGCAGAAGAGTCCCTTTGAGTGTTCGCTGATACTAAGCTGGGTGAGGCTTCATGGGCTGGGGCGCACATAACTATCCAGGAACTGGTAGAATATTGGAACTCACATTGGTTTGGGAGACAGTCAAGTTCTGTCCAGCCAGAGTAGAGAGACCTCATTAAATATGGGTCATTTGGAAGAGACTCCAGAAAGGGCAATCCTTAGCAGTGGGGCTAAAGTAACTGTAAAGAAAAGACTATTCTAGCCCACCCTAAGAAAACCTGGGAAATCAAGCCTCAAAAGGATTAAGCCAGTTCTTAATTTAACTGCTCACCTGAACAAAATTCAACATTTAAAAAATCCACACAGGGCCGGCCCCATGGCTCACTCCGGAGAGTGCAGTGCTGGTAGCACCAAGGCCGTGGGTTCGGATCCTATATAGGGATGGCCGGTGTGCTCAATGGTGCAGATGACACCAAGCCAAAGGTTGCGATCCCTTACTGTTCAATAAATAAATAAATAAATAAATAAATCCACACAGTTCATCAACAAAATATGCAAAATGTTCGGTATCCAGTGCAAAATTATTGGATATAGGAAGAGACAGGAAAATGTAACATTTAACCAGGAGAAAAGTCAGTTGATAGAAAAAGACCCAGAAATGACAAAAATGGTGGATTTACAAGACGGGGATATGTTGAAGCATTTAAAGGAAAGCATGACCACGAGGAGGCAAATGTAAGGTTAAAAGGACCCAATGGTAACTCTGCAACTGAACAATATCTGAAATGAAGAATGTTGTCAATTGGCTTAATAGCAGATTGGAAACTTCAGAAGAATAAATTAGTGATAGAGTAATAGAAACTATTCAAACTGAAGCACCAAGGAAAGGAGGCTGAAAAACAATTGAGAAGCCTCAGTCATATGTGGGACAATATCACATGATCTAACATACATGTAATTGGAGTCCAGGAAAAGGGGAGAAGGGTTGTAGAAAAAGTATTTGAAGAAATATAATGGCTGAAGGTCTGGCCCGTAGCTCACTTGGTAGAGTGCGGTGCTGATAACACCAAGGCCACGGGTTTGGATCCCTATGTAGGGATGGCCAGTTAGCTCACTGGGAGAGCGTGGTACTGACAACACCAAGTCAAGGGTTAAGATCCCCTTACCAGTCATCTTTAAAAAAAAAAAAGAAAAGAAAGAAATAATGGCTGAAAAGTTTCCGAATAGGATGAAAGATATGAGCCACATACCTAATAAAAGTAGGTATGATAGATACAAAGAAAATGATACTGAGGTGCATCCTAATTAAATTACCGAAAGCCAGAGGGAAAAAAAAAGACCATATTATAGACAGAGGAACAAAAAGAACAACTGTTGACTTAGAAACAATATAAGCCAGTAAATGAAACTGACTTTATTACAAATGAATAACATTACCACACTGAGGGAAGAGAAAAGAATAATCAAAGTAACTTTGGAAAACAGTATTTTGACCATAAGGCTAAAGATAAAAAGAACTATATACAAGCATTTTATTCTATTTAGTAAATCTGGTTCTTATAGGGGTGTGGGTTAGCAAGTTTGAAACTGCTTTGTGTATATAATAGGATTGAGCATACAAGTAATATGCTTTAGATAATGAGAGCCAGGTTTATTATTGTTGAAGAAAGATGTTACAAATAAGGGAAGGGAGAAGGTTAGAATGAACTCTGTGGTGTTGGACTGGAATTGGAGGTATCAATATGGATTCATAGCTTTATATATTATACATACAGGTAGATTATGGAAATGTAGATGTGAGTATGTGTGTGGGTTAGTATATATAAATAAGTTTCCCAGATCTGTCTGCTGGGAAGGCATAGAAGCAGTAACACTCCAGTAGCAGTGAGCACACTTAGTACCCAGATCTTTGACTCTAAATGCAATTCTTCAACAAAAGAAATCAGGGCTCTCTGAAGAACTTGTTGATTCCAGAGCTGGGGAAAGAGAAATACACGATGATCCTGGAACATCTTGTGGTGCTAGAAAACAAAGAATTGCTGAGGATGGGACATGTCAAAAGGACACAGGAGCCGACCTGAAGGACCGTGTAATGGCCAAAGGTGGAATGAAATGATAATAATAATGGGTTATAACTAATAGAATAAAATATCCAAATATCTATGAGTCTATAGTGATAAAAATAAGTAATTGAATGAATAAACGAATGGGGTGGAAGGGACAAATCTCACAAAAAGGATTTCAGTTAATAAGTGTGAAAGGAATGAGAGAAACATAAACTCACTGTTAGGCAAATACTACATCAATAATTATCACAGGCAAGATCCAGTGATGGAAGGTAAAATCAGTGGGTGAAAGTAAGATGAGAAACGTGGTGTCCACATGGTCTGAAAGTATCTCTCTTCTCTAAAAAATGTATTAATCACCAAGGGGAAAACAGTAAATCTACAACAGGGAGAAACTCTCTAGATACCATCTTAACCAAGTATTGGAAGTATATTCAAGGTTAGTATCACTACTAATAAGACATACTCACAGTATATACTGTCTGATATGATGAACCTAGAAAGGCAAAACATCACATCTGTGATATTTTTGGCCCTCCCCATCCCCCCCATGTAAAGTCTTAATCTAATTATGAGAAGACATTGGACAAACCCAAACTGAGGGAAATTCTACAAAATACCTGCCCGGTATTCTTCAAATGATACAAGGTCATGAAAGACTAAGGGATTGAAGATTGGAGGAGACTAAGGAGATGTGACAACTAAATGCAATGTGGGAACCTGAACTGGATCCTGAAACAGAAAAAGACATTAGTAAAAGAAAAATTGGCAAATTAGGTTTGTAGTTTATTGCACTGTACCAATGTTATTTTCCTGTTCCTGATTAATGTACTGTGGATAAGTTGTTAACATTAAGAGCAGTTGAGTCGTGGATCCCAGCAATGGGTGAGGGCTGACAAGCACATGGAAAAATCTAGAAGGCTATAATCAAGTATTTTTGGACTATTGTTCTCTGAGTAGTGGGATTGTGTTCAATTTTTCTTTTGTTTTGTTTTGCTTAATTATATTCTCTAAATTTGCTGAAATTGATATGTTAATTTTATTGCTTTGAATGTTTTTAAAATTTAAGATTTTAGAAATTTTAAGTGGAATGCATTGGGATGAAAAAAACTAAGTTAAAATAAGAAAAAAGTGAACTCTTCAAAAAAAAAAAAAAAACAGTTGAACGAAAGGTATATGTGACCTCTGTACTATTTTTGAAACTTTTCTGTAAAATCATATTTTCTAATACAAGGACTTTGGGGGACACAGTTCAATCCACTGCAGCTTGTTCCCTGACTTCCTTCAGGTCTTTGCTCAAAGGTTTCTCTGTGTGGCATTCCTTGGCTTTCTTGTATAAAATAACTCTTTCTCCTGTTCATGTTCACAGCATTTATCACCATTAACACTGGAGATTTGAATTTTTTTTTTTTTGGTATCCCCTCTCTCAAATAAAAGTTCCCTCAACAGAAGGACTTTGTCTACCTTGTTTAGTGCTGAGTATATAATAAGTATGGTTTACTGTGCTGAAACACAGTACTGTAATGTGAGTTAGCTTACAGCCAATTTTTCAGTAAGAGAATGATACCAGAATAATGAAGTTCATCTTGGGTCATAATGTGCTTTATCCCCAGCACAATATATTTTGTGCCACCAGGTACACTAATACAGCTGATTACAGTATATCCCAGAGGAATACAGAAGTATACACATACCCGTTCACCCTTCATTCTTGTCCTTGGCACAATTTGGCCCAGGGAATTTTGTGAGGTTCTTTGTAATCTTTGTACAGTTTACCTCTGCCTTCATAATTTTGCAGTTTCAATCCTTCCTTCCTTCTGTTTCCATTGTTACCTTCATCTTTTTTAAGGGTAAAATTTGATACTTAATCTGGTTGTTTATTAAGAATTTAACGTGTTTTTAATAGTGCTAGTATTTTTAATGCCCTGAACAAAATTGCTTATGAATGGTCTACCTCATCCCTAGTTTTTCTCATAAGCCTGGTTATTTTTAATATGTAATTTTGCAGTACACAATGGGTATTCAGGAATATACATATGACATTGTACTAGAAACACTTGTATTGTCCCTTTATTACATATCTTAGTTGTAGTTGGGAAAAGCTGTATTTAGCTTTGGTTCTGTCATCAGGAATTTTTCAATACCAGGAACTTCTCCCATCTCAGGTATTTCAGAAATTAAAATCAATGGAGTTAAGGCATGCAGTAAAAGGAAGAATTCATGTAAATTAATTGGACTCGGTACAAATTCAAAACTTCTGCACATGAAAGAACATTATTAAGAAAGTGAAAAGACAGCTGCAAGTCATATCTGATAAGGGTCAAGTTTCTGAAATATATAAAGAACCCTTAAAACTCAATAGGAAGACAATCTGATTAAGAAATAGGCAAAGGACTTGAATAGACTTTTTCAAGATGTACAAATGGTCAACAAATACATGAAAACTGCTTCATATCATTAGTCATTAAAGAAATGAAAATCAAAAATCACAAAGAAGAACCACTTCATACTGGGTAAGATGACTGTTGAAAAAAAAGAAAAATGACATGTGTGGGTAAGGATGTGGAGAAATTGCTGGTGGGAATGTAAAATGGTGCAGCTGCTGTGGAAAAACAATTTGGCAGTTCCTCAAAAAGTTAAACGTAGAATTACCATATTACACAGCAATTCCACTCATTGTATGTGCCCCAAAAGATTGAAAACAGGTACTCAAATACATGTACACACATATTCATAGCAGCAGTATTCACAAAAGCCAAAAGGTACAAAAAACAGACCAAATGTCCATCAGTAGATGAATGGATAGACAAATTATGCTGTATACATACAACGGAATATTATTCAGTCATGAAAAGGAATGGAGTACTAATATGAAGGGACTTAAAAAGTTTGTGGAGGGCCGGCCCGGTGGCGCACTGGATAAGTGCGCCGCTTGGGAAGCGCGGCGGCGCTCCCGCCCGAGGGTT
>NW_007728456.1:285735-293202 GCF_000696425.1 Galeopterus variegatus | reverse complement strand
GTTGCCGGACACGGAAAAAGACAAAAAAGACAAAAAAAAAAAAAAAAAAAAGTTTGTGGAAAGATTCGTATTATCTTTTAATTCTATTTCTCCACAAACTTTTTGAAGAACTCCCATACATGCCACATAATGTGGATAAACCTTGAAAACATGCTGAGTGAAAGAAGCCAGACACTAAAGGTCATGTGTTATGTGCCTCTATTTCTATGAAATATCCAAAATAGATAAATCCGTAGAGAAAAAATGTAGATTGATGGTTTCCAGGGACTGGAGAGAGGGGAGTATGGGAAACAACTGCTTAATGGGTATAGGGTTACCTTTTGAGGTTTTGAAAATGTTTTGGAACTAGATAGAAGTGGTGAATACATAACCTTGTGAATTATTTACTTAAAAATGGTCAATTTTTTTTTCCTTTTTGTCTTTTTTCGTGACCGGTAACGGGGTCACAACCCTCGGTGTCAGCGCGCGTACCGCGACCGGCAACGGAATTGCAACCCTCGGTGTCATGCCCGCACTGCGCTCAACCAGTGAGCGGACTGGTCTCTGTGGGATCCGAACCCTCGGCGGGAGCGCCGCCATGCTCCCAAGCGCCGCACTCTACCGAGTGTGCCACCGGGCCGGCCCAAAATGGTCAATTTTATATGAATTTTACCTCAAAAAATAAATGGAATTATGGAACTTAATGTAGGTTAAGAGTGTACATAATATGAGTCAGACAAGCATATTGGTACTCTTTCAAAGGAGTTTTGTGAATATTAGTGTGTGTGAACTGCTTAGCACACTTAGTAGTTATCTGGTAAATATTAGTGTTACTGCTATTATTGGTGCCACTGTTGATTTTTATTTTATTCCTCATTTGTAGAATGGAAATAATAATATGGGCTAGGATTGTTCTGAGGGTTTAATGAGTTAATCCATGCAAAAGGCTTAGAACAGTGGCAGACACATTGTAAAGTGTTACCTAAGCTATTATTATATGAGGGAACTTTTTCACATTCTGCATTTTCATATCTGCATACTGATAAAGAAACTAATGTTCATATTGGAAAATTACCTTTTCAAAATTTGTACGGCTAATTTGTACTGCTAGTGACAGAGTTAAGATCATAGAACCTGCTTTCTTAAATTCCAGACTAAGTGACATTCAAAGGATGTAGGTATGTGATTCTTATTTCCTCTCCAGGTGTGGGGGAAACACTTTGGTTTTCACTTCGTAGAAACCAGAGATATCGATCATTTAGCTATAAATTGTTAAGCTTTGGCTGCCTGGAATTTATTATATAAGTTGTTTTTGTCTGCATTAATTACTATGTATTGATGTGTCATGAGAAGAAGCCAAGCTTTGGAAAACTGGTATTTATAGTGGCTAAAGGTTGCAGTTACTTCTCTTGCCACTGGATGGTGCTTCTACAACATCATTTAGGCAGATATGTTGGCTGATATTGTTTGTCTTGATCAGCAAAAAATTGATAAATAGGTTGACTGCAGGAAGTTGAAATACTCTTTTGAGCTGGATCCAAGAATCTGTAAAAAGTGGGAATTTTCTTTAGTGTGTTTTTATATAAGGTTTTTTTTTTTTTTTTTTTTGTCTTTTTTCCGTGTCCGGCAATGGATCGCAACCCTCAGTGTTGCCCCCGTACCGGACCGGGGACCGGCAACGGGATTGCAAGCCTCGGTGTTGCTCCTGCGCCTTGCTCAGCCAGTGAGCGGGAGCCGGTCTGTATGTGGGATCCGAACCCTCGGACGGGAGCGCCGCCGCGCTTCCCAAGCGGCGCACTATCCAGTGCGCCACCGGGCCGGCCCTTTATATAAGGTTTTTATAAAACCTAAAAAAGAATCAATTGGATCAAACCTATGATTGTCTATGGTAATTTAACAAGTGGTAGTGTTATGGGAGAATCTGATTATTCCTACTGGCAGAATCTTAAGGGTGTTAAGTTTTCCTTGCTTCTTTTGGCAGCTGATTTTACTCTCATTCCCATTTTTTATTTTGGGGGATTGAGGAGCAGCTAGCTGGTTTGGGGATCTGAACCCTTGACCTTGGTGTTATAACACCATGCTCTACCAATTGAGCTAACCAGCCAGCCCCATCTCCAAATTTTTATCATAAGCGTTCTTATTCTACCTTAACTATAAGTTCTTCCTTACTTAGGTGTGTTTGGGTATGGATGTATACGGGTGTGGAAAGTACATGCTGGTGTAACAAAGGGATTTCCTTTAAAAAAGTTCAGAGCTGTAAAAGTTGCATTTGAATGTGGTTACAGAAGGAAGACTAGAGGGAATGAGACTGGAGAGGTGGCTTGGGGCCATGCTAAGAAATATAATCATCTTCATTCATACACGGTGATTATCAAGTTGAGGTGTTTTAAGTAGTGGAGAGAACATACTTGTAAACATACTTTTTTCTCATTTAACCTAATTTTTATTTCTGTATAGTGTAATAGGTACATATTTTTAGAATTCAAATCTTAATTCAAGGGTGTGACAACAGCAGCTCAGCTACAACAACAAATCCTTGTCCCATGCCCACCCATGTCTTACCTTTCCCAAACATTTCTTCTGTTATTCACCTCCATCTTCCTTAGTCGTATGCTTCTAACTTTTAAAAATCCTAATCTTAGAAATTCTCTCTTGTTGTTATAGAAGATGAGAATTTAATACTCATACCATCAGACATTTCTGGCACCTCTCCCTTCATCTTCTCAAATAGTAATAACAAATGTTTTGGTTAACTGCTAGACCAAGTAGTGTACTATAATGGCATCTCCTTTCTTGGGAAACTTTCTGTTTTTAGTGTAGTTTACAATTCCTTCATTGTTAGGTTTGTCTAGATTTCAAGGCACTATCTCTACTTTATCCCAAACATGATAATTCTGAATTCTGTTTTTCATACAAATTCTATTAGTACTATTTCCTTCTCCCCACTCCTACCCCCATCTCCAGCCCCAGGAGGCACCTCTCTTAGAACTTTCTTCTCTCTAGGCCAATTTGCTGTCTAGCTCAATTTGACCTGGCTTTTACTTAACTGTTTGATAGATTTTATTTCTTCCTCTTTCTTGGCTTGGTAAAGCAGTTTTCTAGTAGCTATCTCAGAAGTGATGCATGAGAGCTAAATATTTTGAGATCTTTCATGTCTGGAAATGCCTTTCATTTGGTTTTGGCTGGACATAGGTTGAAAATACATTTTTTAATTTTATTTTCTCAATTTACAGTATAGTTGATTTTCATGCTAGGTTGAAAATATTTTTAAAGACATTGTCTTTTTGTCTTACGGATTCTGGTGTTCTTATTGAGAAGTGGAGAATTGGCCATTCTTGATCATTTAATGTAGTCTAGTTTATTTTTCTGCAAGCTTTTATAATCTATTCCTGATGTTCTGAAATTTCACTATTATGTGCCATAGTATAGGTTTTATTTTATTTTATTCTATTCATTATGCCAGATATTTGGTGGGTCTTTCAGTCTAAAAACAAGTTCTTTTGGTTCTGTTAAGTTTTCTCAAATAATTTCTCTTAATTATTTTCTATATGTCACTTTCTCTGTTCTTTCTCAAACTTCTGTTAGTTATATGTCATATCTCCTCATTTGACCTTCTAATTTGTTTTGTTTCCCATATGTTCCATGGCTTGTCATTTAGTAATCTTCCGGGAGATCTCAATTGACTCTTACAACCTTTCTGTTGAATATATTACTTAAGCTTTTTTTTTTCTTTCTTTCTTTTTAATCTCCAGGAGTTCTCTGGTTTAGGTCATTCCTTTTCCTTCCTTCCTTTACTTTTTTTTTCTTTTAAATATTATCTTGTTCTGAGAAGATGAGGAATGATTTACTTTTTCTCTGCACTGGTCCTGTTTCCTTCTTTTTTTTCCCCCTTAACTATTTTGGGGTATCACTGCAGTCTGGCCTGAGGCCCTAAAAAGCTGATTGGAAGCAAAGCGGGTAAGACTAGGTCTTGTCAAGTGGTGAGCTTCACCTTAAGAGTGAAATTGGGGGCCGGCCCGGTGGCTCACTGCTACAGTGCGCCGCTTGGGAAATGCGGCAGGCGCTCCCGCCAAGAGTTCGGATCCCACATACAGACCGGTTCCCGCTCACTGGCTGAGCGAGGTGCGGGTGCAACACCGAGGGTTGCGATCCTGTTGCCGGTCCCGGTCCAGTACGGGCGCGACACTGAGGGTTGCGATCCGTTGCCGGACACGAAAAAAGACAAAAAGGAAAAAACAAAAAAAAGAGTGAAATTGGCTGTTTTCCTCAGATACCCTTTTACTTTCTCCAGAAAACATTTATCTGTTTATTCAACAACAAAAAATTTTTTTGAATGCTAGCTATATGGCAAGCATTGTTTCTAGGTGCTGGGAGTTTAACTGAATTAAAACCTACCCTTAGGGTTTTACATTTTGGCAAAGGGAAACAGATCCTAACAGAAATAAGGAAACATTAAAGACAAAAAGGAAGGAAGGGAGGGGTAGGTAGTGTTAATAGACAGTGAGTGAGTGGGGAGCCTGGAGAAATATTTCAACAGGATAGGGTAGCTTGGGAAAAGAGGCATGATGCAGGAGAAGAGTATTCCAGGTTGGGCAAACAATATATGCAAAGGCCCTGGGGTGGAAATCTGCATGACCTGTGTGTGGAACAACAAAAAGGAAGCCAGTACAGTTAGCTAGGTCAGAGGTAAGATGATGGAGAAAATGGTGAGGACAGGGTAGAAAGGGGGATGTGGGCAGAATGTGTAGAGCCTTGTGGGCCATTTTAAGTAATTTTGCTTTTAGTCTTTGTGAGAAATGGTATTTGGAAATATCTAATAAGCAGTAGGGTATCTGGAGTTTGGATTTATGGGAGAGATCTGGGCTGTGATATAAATTTAAGTCATCAGTGTGTGTATGGAATTTAAAGCCACGAAACTAGCGAAAATCACCACTAGGGAAACTAGGGAATGAGTGATCATAGAAAAGAGAACTTCATTTCAGTTTTTAGTGGTGAGAAAGATGAGGAGAAACCAGCAATGAAGACTGAAGAATGGCCAGAAAAGTAGGGAAACCAGGAGAATTTTCATGCAGAAAAGAATGCAGAATGATTTCAACCGCTAATTGGGTTGACACAGATGAGGACTTAGGAATGACCACTGGATTTAGGAACGTGGAGATCATTAATGTTAACGAGAGCAGTTTTGGTAGAGGGGTGTTTGTGTGTTGGTAAGGAGAAGAGTGTTAACAACAAAGCCAGATTGGTAAGGATCATGAGATGGAAGGAGAAACATGTATAGTTAACTTTCAAGGAGTTTTGCTGTAAAGAGAAGAGATGGGGAGGAGACTGCTGGGGAAGAATCTTTAATCTCCAAAACAAGTTCAAGAGGTTTAGTAGTACAATCTAATAGTTATGGTTATTGACTAGATAAGGTCATGAGGGAAACTCAAGGAGTCTAGGATGAGGTTTCTATCTCAACCAGTAAGTAGGCAGCTTAAAACAGCCTAAATTAATTCTTAGATGTTTTCCAGTGATACCTAGTTTCCATCCCAAGGGGTTTAGAACTTTCAGACTGTGTCCTAAATTCATCTCTCTTCAGGCAAGTTTCCTGAAATAGTATCGGTTGTCTGACTTGTCATTAAGATTAATTAATAAATTGTATGCTTAACTGGAATTGTTAGTCTTGCTCAGAGTTAGTCTTTACGATCAGATAATTTTAGGATGATTTTCTGAGAAATTATTAGAGAAACAAAAATATGGCCTGCAGACATAGGATAAGGTTATTAATAGCTGATTAAGTGGCCCTTTTTTCTCTCGACTGAGTATGGGAAACATAATGGGGGCAAGCTGAAAGATTCTGACTGTTTAAGAAGCAGACAGGCTCAAATTAAGAAGGGAGCAATAGGATAAATCTAAAAGTTTGAAGGGGTAAGGGCATTGTACATACTGGGGGCCAGGAAGAGATAGCTAACATGTTCTGTTAAGGGTTGGTTTTAGACCATTTCTTGGTGAGAGGTTAGTTATTAAAAATGAAATACAGAGTAGGGACCATGTCAGTTCGGGGCAGGTATGAGTAGGAAAACCATTGAATAATTCTGTTTCTTTCTTTTGTATGGTAAGCATTTTTCCCACCCCAGAATCCCTTCCCATCAATTTATAGGCAGGGACTTTATTTTTATCATTTTCCTTTCCCTTTTCTTCCTTGGCTCCCCAAAATATTTGGATCAAAATTAATTCCTCCCCTGGAAAAAAGTTGTGAATTCTTTAAATATTTAAAGTTTTAATGAGTGGTATATATTACCACCCATCTGCCTGGAATGGGAAAACAACATTAGCAGTACAGAGCAAACCGATATTCGTTAGAATCATGTAACAGGTTCTAATTATTTTAAATTTTTATCTGTTATTCTTTAAGATTGTAGCACATGTTTTCTTCTGAAGCTTGATTTACTTTTAGATCTGTTTATATGCTTTAGATTGTTTTCTTCATTTAATGTTCACTGTCAGCTGAGGCTTGCTTCTCGTGTTTGTTCCGCAGGAGTGAAACTGAGTCTTGAAATAAAATGTAAATTTACCAAGAAAAGAAAACTGGGATGAGGAAAGGTTTTAGGAAGTAACATATGTTAAGTGAGAGACATGAGAAAACATGATGAGCATATGTCATGTGGGCTGAAGACTTCACCGAAGGACATTTTTACAATTTTATCCTGGAAGCAATTGAGAAAGCAAATGGAAAAAATCAATGGAAAAAGCTTTGGAAAAATCATTCTGGCTATAATCTCAATGAAAGGAAAGCTTTTAAGTCAAGCTTTATGAAAAATTTACTACCTTGTTTTTGTTTTTCTCACTTTTCCTTTTATTGGTAAAAATGTCATCCCAGACTCTTAGTCGTTGATTGTGTTTTTTCCCTCAGTAATTTTAATCATGTTAAGTAATTTGTAGTCAAAAATTTGGAGGTTCAATTTGGCTTTGTTGACTTTTATTCAAAGTGGATAATTTTCATATGTGTTATTTAATGTTTATTAGTTTTGGATTATTAGCTAGTATTCAATAGAGTTTTATTTGTGGGAATCCTGTAAGATCCGGTGAAAGGATTTCTACTTTCATACAGTTACTATATTTGCTGTTAATAGCCCAGGGCCATTTTTAATGTAAATTTGGATCATCAAACCTTGTGCTGCAAGGCCTGGAATTAGAAGCTTCCTTATGATCTCCTTTTGCTGGTGAGCAGATTTATTTTCTAGGTGGCTCTTAATAAAATTGTAGTCCTTTCTAGGTTTTAGGCGAAGGTCTGAGTTCCAATATTCTGCCATGTAAAGTCTCGGAACCTTTCCTGCATCTCCATTATGGCTGTTAAAAATACAAGCCCCTTGGTTATGTTCCCCCCAACCTTGCCACTTCCAAAGTGCAACTAAATCTTGTTTATCTGCTCTGGTTTTCAGTTTCCTCTTTGTTTCTGGCCCATAGGAAATTATCTTAGTTTTTTTTTTTTTTTTTTTTTTTTTTTTG
>NW_007728456.1:281007-285591 GCF_000696425.1 Galeopterus variegatus | reverse complement strand
TTTTTTTTTTTTTTTTTTTTTTTTTTTTTTTTTTGTGTGGCTGGCCAATATGAGGATCTGAACCTGTGACCTTGGTGTTATAAGGCTGTGCTTTAACCAACTGAGTGAACCAGCCAGCCAAGAATTTCTCTTAGTTTTTTGAAAGTATGCTTCATCTATGCAACATTTCCAGATGTTTTGTAGTGAGATAAGTTTCAGTTTATTGGGACTGTTCTATTGCCGTGGTTGGATGACTTAATCAGTTTGCAGATTTGCTTAATATTATTTTCTAAATAGAGCTTTAGTCCTTCCTCTTCCCACTTTGCTCTTTTGCTGTTGATTCAACTTATTGCCCTCAAGTCAAATGGGCTATTTTGCTATGATCCATCATAAGATGATACTGTCATATAGTTTCAAAATTCTCATGTGGAAAGTGTAAAGATGTATTCCAGAACATACAGTATATTTGATGGTGTTTGGAGTCCCTGCCGTATTGTCATGAATCTCCTAGAAATATTTAATTTGTCATGACTTTATCTGGATTGATTTTTTGTTTTGAAGTTACCTTTTTCCTTTCTCTAGTAACTTTTTTTTCCACTCTGCCAAATAAATTCTATTGGGGGTTGCTTTTTAAAACTCAGTAGTTCTCATCTTTTTCACATACTTTAAGAATTACTGACTTAATCTGTTCTTTTGGTATTCTTCCACTTCTGAAATAATGATTGAATTTTGTTATAGTTTTATTTCCTAATGTAAACTTTTAGTGCTATAAATTTCTCCCTTAAACACTGCTTTAGCTGTACCCCACAAATGTTGATGTGTTATGTTTTTGTTTTCATTTCAAGTTTTTCTAATTTTATTGTAATTTTTCCTTTGACCCACAGATTTCCAAATATTCAGGAGTTTTTCAGATGTCTTTCTGTTATTGATTTCTAGTTTAATTTGTTGTCAGAAAACATATTTTGTGTGATTTCAATGCTTTTAAATATTTTGAAATTTCCTTTATGGCCCTCATGTTTTCTCTTGATACATGTCCAGTATGCACACAAAGAGTGTGTGTTCTGCTTTTGGATGGTGATTTATGTAAATGTCAGTTAGGTCAAAGTGGTTGATATAATGTTTTTCAAGTCGTCTTTATCATTATTGATTTTCTGTCTACTTTTAAAAAAAATCAGTTATTGAGAAAGCAGTGTTGAAATCTCCAACTGTAATTGTAGGTTTATTTCTCCTTGCAGTTCTTAAGTTTTGCTTTCATGTATTTTGCAGCTCTGTCTTACTAGGTGTATAAACTTTTTTTTTTTTGGTGGCTGGCTGGTATGGGGATTTGAACCCTTGACCTTGGTATTACAAGGCTGTGCTCTAACCACCTGAGCTAACCAGACAGCCCAAACACTTGTATTTTTATGCTTTCCTAAAGAATTGCTTTATCATTATGAAATGACCCTCTTTATTTCTGATAGTTTTCTTTTGCTCTGTAAACTAGTAAAGACTGTTTTTTTTTCTTACTAGGAAATGTCTTTTTATTCGTAGACATTAAAATATTCGATATTTTAAAATTTACTTATTTCCTCCTTTATGAAAACTCACTCTTTCTATGGCTATTTCTCCGACCATCCTGGATCTTACATTACCCAGGTTTAAAATTGGACACTTTTGCTGAGAATTGCATACTTAGTGAATCTCCAGAACCAAACAAAAACAAATTTTAAAAGTGTAAGCATTTTTACTCCTATAAATTTTGGTATAGCCAAGGACAAAGCCACAGTTAAATTTTGCTTTTTTTTCTATGTTGTAGGAATAGACTTTAAGATCAAAACAGTTGAATTACAAGGAAAGAAGATCAAGCTACAGATATGGTAAGTGATATTAATTTACTCCCTTCATATAGCAGGATGCCAGGTTCCTTAAGATTTGGCAGTGAAATTCTTTCTTGTCACCTGTTTAGATACTGTGAAATTTTACTTTCTAAAGCAAGGAATCAGGTGACCTTTCAGTGAAGTAAAAAAATTGCCATGGACTTTGGAGTCCATGAGATCTTGGCTGAGTGTTAAATCTTTTCCACTTACTGTATGAACTCAAGCAAGTTACATACTCACTGTTAGGCTCTTATATCTTCACGTGTAAAATGGTCATAATACCAGCTATCTCAAAGGATTGTTATAAGGATTATATGGAACAATCTGTGTAAAGTCTTTAGCACAATGCTTTGCTGACAAACATCCAATATAAAAAGTTAATATTATAATCCTTTTGTTGCTTTGAAAGTCTTTTTAATGTTAACTTTTATAAGCATTATTATTTTCATTAGTTTGCATGGGGTTTTGCCCATAGAAGTACAATAAGATTCTTTGAATTTGTATTCAAGTGTGAATCATAGACTTTAAAATTATAATGGTAATATTTTTCAGAATATTAAGTATTTTATGTGTATTATATGTATTAACCCATTAAATACTTACAAGAACCCTGTAGGATATGTTATTATTATTTTTTTTTAAATCAGCTTTATTGAGTATAACTGACATACAGTAAACTGTACATATTTAAAGTTTACAATTTGGTAAGTTGATATATGTTAAACTCATGAAACCATCATTATAGGCAAGATAATGAACATATCGATCACCTCAACAGTTTCCTTAAGCCTCCTTGTAATCCTTTGTAATGCCTTCTTCCCCGCTACCCCGGTCCCCACTCTTCTGCTTTCTGTCATTATAGACTAGTTTCCATTTTCTAGTACTATATATAAATGGAATCATATAGTGTGTTATTTTTCTTTGTCTTTTTTGGGTGTGGGGGGGTCTGGCTTCTTTCCTCAACATAATTATTTTGAAAATTATCTATAAGCTTATTGCTGAATGCTATTCCATTGTTAAGATATACAACAATTTATTTACCATAAAGCTGCTACAATCTTTATGTAGGCATATGCTTTTTTTTTTTTTTTTTTTTTTTTTTTTTTATTTTTTTTTAAATCAGCTTTATTGAGTATAACTGACATACAGTAAACTGTACATATTTAAAGTTTACAATTTGGTAAGTTGATATATGTTAAACTCATGAAACCATCATTATAGGCAAGATAATGAACATATCGATCACCTCAACAGTTTCCTTAAGCCTCCTTGTAATCCTTTGTAATGCCTTCTTCCCCGCTACCCCGGTCCCCACTCTTCTGCTTTCTGTCATTATAGACTAGTTTCCATTTTCTAGTACTATATATAAATGGAATCATATAGTGTGTTATTTTTCTTTGTCTTTTTTGGGTGTGGGGGGGTCTGGCTTCTTTCCTCAACATAATTATTTTGAAAATTATCTATAAGCTTATTGCTGAATGCTATTCCATTGTTAAGATATACAACAATTTATTTACCATAAAGCTGCTACAATCTTTATGTAGGCATATGCTTTTTTTTTTTTTTTGGATTATTTTTGTTTTACAGATAATGAAACAGTGGAACTTGAAATAATTTAACCAGGGTTTAGCATGTTAAGTGGCAGAGCCAGGATGCACACATGCTCAGGATGTAGGTTCCAGAGTGGCATTCTTAATGGCTGTACTGCCTACTATAAATAGTGCAGTTTGCTTTTGCTGCTTTTTCCAGTTCCTATCATTTTTCTTCATTACCTGTCAACAATTATGTTAAATCTGAATTTGTGTTATCTTGGTTTTTACTGTAAATAGGAGCTATCATAAAATGGTTATGAGGGTGAGTGATACATGTAAAGCACTGAGAACAGTGTCTGATACATAATTAACTTTCAATAAATATAGCTATTATTGTTTGGGGATCTTCCATTATGAGGTTAGAACCCTAAGAATAATATTATTTTAGGGTATGAGCAGAGGAGGAAGGTGGCAAAGGAGATTGTAAAGCCATACTTGGATAGTTAGAAAGAGAATTGGGAGAGAACAATAGTCTAGAATACAGTGGAAGACAGTTTCAGAAATCTAGATATTCCCTTTTAAAGGAATCTAATAATTAAAAGTAGGATGTATTTAACCAGAATATCTTTATCTATAACATCCTTAAAATTTAATACAAATTTCAATAAAATTTAGATATTTTAAAGTGTTTCCTAAAACTAGTATTTCTCTTTGAAACAAAATCCACTTGATGATCATCGATTTTTACTTATTTTAGCAGGGAAATAACTCAGCAAATGAACCAGGGTTCACATTCTGTTTCATTATAATCAAAGCTGATCTCAGGGGAAGGATGTCACTTCAGAAAGTTCATGGAAAAATAGAATTAAAAGATAATATTTTTCCATGAACTTTTTGAAGTACTCTTATATTTATTTATTCTGAATTTCAATCAGTCTCCTTGCCACCCTTCTTCTTTTAAAAAAAAAGAAAAGGGCCGGCCCGGTGGCGCACTGGAGAGAGCGCCGCTTGGGAGCGTGGCGGCGCTCCCGCCGAGGGTTCGGATCCCATGTGGAGACAGGTTCCCGCTCACTGGCTGAGCGCAGTGCGAGCGCAACACCAAGGGTTGCGATCCCGTTGCCAGTCCCCGGTACGGGCGCGACACCGAGGGTTGCAATCCCATAACCGGTCAGTAAAAAAGACCAAAAAAAAAAAAAAAAAAAAAAAAAACCTTGGGC
>NW_007728456.1:277081-280642 GCF_000696425.1 Galeopterus variegatus | reverse complement strand
TCAGTAAAAAAAACCAAAAAAAAAAAAAAAAAAAAAAAAGCTCTGTGCTTTATGCCTGACCTTGGCTCTATGGTCTATGTTCCAAGCTCCTCCTAAGCTGTGCTAGGCTGATTGGCTCTTTTTAACTATATCCCCTTCAGTGTACACTTCAAGCCAATAATTTGCAAACTTTTTTTTTGACATTGAGGATACATTTAACATTATGGCTTGGTCTGCATATTTAAGTTTACAAAACAGGTTTTTTCCTGCTATATTTTGGTTTTATATAATATATAAAAAAAATTTGTCTTGTTCTTTTGTCTACTCACTCCTGTCCACAACTTTCTCTTTTTCTGTTCCTTGACCTTGTGGATTTATACATTTCCCCCCTCTTATCATTTTAGTCTTTATGTAGCTTTTAGAAGTAAACAGTAACAAACAACTAGCACTTGTTTTAAAAAAGAGCCTCCCTTAAAGGGTGCTCTTTTGGAACAATAAGTCCTCTAGTGTGGCCTTCAAGATTAATCTATAAAAGATTTCTACTGTACCTATGAAATTCAAGTATAGCACAGAAATGGTAACATTTCTAATACAGAGTTGTTTAAAATTTAGACATATTTCTTAATAGAACCTTGCTGAGATAAAGCACTTCTACAGCTAATGTTCAGGGAGAAAGAGCACGTAGCTCAAGGTTCAGAGATAAGAGATATCCATAGTCATTCAGGAAGACTTTTAGCATGAAAAGCCCATTACTAATAACTTGCGATACACTGAAATTCAAAACTTGTCCTCAACTTTAATGCTTTGCTTCCAGTTGTGACTAAAAAGTACAGTGATTTTTATCTGTCTAGTTCAAATAAATATATTCAGATTCCTGTTTCAGCATGAAAGTTCCTGTTCTGTAATTGAATATTGGAAAACCTTCAGTCTGTGCTAAAGCTTTGTCTTATTTTTCTTTATTTGAGTGATCTTCATGTCTTGCTTTCTTTTCAGGAATCTTTCAGTCTATGTGCTGCATAAAGGTGGAGATGAGTCTCATCCTGGTGAGGGCATATGTATCTAGGCCTAAAATTAGCTTTGTTGGCTGATAGAAAAGTAGCTGTGGCTTTTTAAATCCCAGATCTGCAGAAAGTTTCCACCACAATATCTTGCTAGAGTAGTGGGCCCTGCCAGGAAAATAGCCATAGTAAGTTACTTCAAGTCTGCCTTTTCTTTGTTGTTGTTTTTGAGGGGATAGGGATCGGGAATATCTGCCACTGTCAACATCTGTATCTTGTACTAGCAGCATGTTTAACATAAACACAGTCACCTGAAACTGGTGGTTTCATTTTGTAGAAGAATTACCCATCTACCCGTGTAAGGTGTCAGATACTTGGGATTCATCTTTGTTTCTTCTTAGTCCCTTAACCCCCACATTCAGTTCATTCGCAATCCCTTAACCCCCGCATTCAATTCATTAGCAATCCCTGTTGATTCTGTCTTCAAAATATGTCTAGAATCCATCTACAATTCTCCATCTCCATTATGACCTCCCTAGTCCAAGCCACCATCACCTTTTCTTTGAACTATTATAGTAGGCTCTTAATATCCTAACAGGTCCTCACTTTCCCTTTAACTGTCTTCCAGAACTTTTTCCACATAACAGCCAGAGTAATTTTTTTTCTTTTTTTAAAAAAAAAAGATTACCAGTAAGGGGATCTCAACCTTTGGCTTGGTGTTGTCAGCACCACACTCAGCCCGTGAGCGAACCGGCCATCCCTATATAGGATCCAAACCCATGGCCTTGGTGTTATCAGCACCACACTCTCCTGAGTGTGCCACGGGCCGGCCCTCAGAGTAATTTTTTTTCTTTTTTTAAAAAAAAAGATTACCAGTAAGGGGATCTCAACCTTTGGCTTGGTGTTGTCAGCACCACACTCAGCCCGTGAGCGAACCGGCCATCCCTATATAGGATCCAAACCCATGGCCTTGGTGTTATCAGCACCACACTCTCCTGAGTGAGCCACGGGCCGGCCCTCAGAGTAATTTTTTTCTAATGCAGTAGGTCCCCCCTTATTCTTGAGGGATATGTTCCAAGATTCCCAATGGATACCTGAAACTGTGGATAGTTCTGAACTTGATTGCTGTCATTTGGAACACGTTTCTGTTCATGTCTTCCACCAACAAATTTAATGCCTTTTCCACCTTAACTAAGCACTTATCACCCACTGTAGCTGTAATGTTTGCAGTTTGAGGTGCAACAGCAGAACTAGGACAAATTACTTTTTCTTTTTTCACCATTTCATGGATAAGAGATTGGTTCTTATTGTAGATTTTAGCCACCTCGACATATGACTTTTTTCTTTAATTATTAAGGAAAACTTTCACCATTTCATTTATGGAAACACTTTAGGGCTTGTCTTTGGCATGACCAAATTGCCAGCATCACTATTCTTGCACTTTGGGGTCTTGTTAAGTAAAAATAAAGGTTCAAGTAACCTTTACTTGAAAATTTACTTGAACACAAGCACTGCAACCGTCAATCTGATAACCAAGGCAGCTACTAAGTGACTAATGGGTGGTAGCTTATACAGCATAAATGCTCGGGACAAAGGGGTGATTCACATACTGGGTGGGACAGAGTGGAATGGTGTGAGATTTCATCACACTTCTTAGAAAGGCACACATTTAAAACTTATTGTTTATTTCTGGAATTTTCCATTTAATATATTCAGACCCCAGTTGACCTTGGGTAACTGAAACTTCGGAAAGCAAAACTGTGGATGAGAGGGGACTACTGTATAAATCTGATCATGGTTGTCATTACTTTCCCCTATTTATATCCCTTCTGACTTTCCATTGCATTTTAAATGCAAGTCCAAATTCCTTACCACAGTTTACAGGGTTGGCCCCTGCCCACCTTTCTAGCCTTATCTTGTGCTATTGTGTATTTAGTCTCCAGTCCAAACTGATCTCCCTTCAATTTCATAAACATGGCAAACTTTTTTCTAATTTAGGACCTTTGTACATGCCCTATAGACCTCCCCCTCCATTTCACCAACCCCCCACCCCCACCCCAACACTGGACTGAGCATTCTAAAGGGCCACTCCATTTTAGAGGCCTCCCATATCAATAGAAATAACATTTGAACACTTCAGATTCTAGCTACTGTCCCCTCTGACCTAATCTCTCACCGGCTTTACTCCAGCCACTGTGGCCTTTTTTCCCTACCTTGAGCAAAGCATGTTCCCATCTTGGGGCCTTTGCACTTCTACTGTTCTTTTTGCTTAGAATGCTTCTCATCAGATTTTTGCCCTGCTGCCTTCTCTCATTCAGATCTCAGTTCTGAGAGAGGCCTTATGTGATAACTAGCTAAAGAAGCGCAGCCCCCCCCGGGCACTATCACATTTATTCCGGTTTATCTCTGTCATAGAATTTTTTAGTGTCTGAAAAATTTATTTTTTATTTTTAATGGGTTCATTACTGTTCCCCCACTAGAATGTAAGCTTTTTTTTTTTTTTTTTTTTTTTTTTTTTTTTTTTTTTTTTTTTTTTTTTTTTTTTTTTCTCCCGCCACGGACCGCCCCCCCCCGGGTTCCCCCC
>NW_007728456.1:239513-276978 GCF_000696425.1 Galeopterus variegatus | reverse complement strand
TTTTGTCTTTTGTCTTTTTCCGTGTCCGGCAACGGATCGCAACCCTCAGTGTTGCCCCCGTACCGGACCAGGGACCGGCAACGGGACTGCAAACCTCGGCGTTGCTCCCGCGCCTCGCTCAGCCAGTGAGCGGGAGCCGGTCCGTATGTGGGATCCGAACCCTCGGGCGGGAGCGCCACCGCGCTTCCCAAGCGGCGCACTACCCAGTGCGCCACCGGGCCGGCCCCTAGAATGTAAGCTTTTTGAGGGTGGAGATTCCACCTGATTTATGCTTCTCTATCTACCATGTAGAACATAGCCTGGCAAATATTCATGCTCAGTAAATACTTGTTGACTGAATGACTTTGGTTGATTTCATACTTTGATTGGTTTATACTTCTCACTTTAAGCATCACCTCTATAGAGAGGATCTCCCTGATCATTCTATCTAGATTATGTCCTTCCTCCTCCTTACCCCATTCTCCATCACTCCACCCTATTTACATATAGCTTTTATTACAATTTGTGATTATATATTTATTTACTTGTTCCTGTCCCCACTGGTGTAAGCTCTGAGAAAGCAGGTATCAGCCTTTTTACTTTTGAAAAAAAAATGTTTTTTTCAATGAATTAAGCATAATTTAAACTCATGATATTTTGGGTGTAGAGAAATTGTATATCTGTGAGGAAATCTAGGTCTTGTTAAAATAAAACTCAACATGTGAAATTTGGCTTCTAATTTGTAAAATAAGAAGTACCTTTATTATTTTACCAAAAAAATACAAACAGCAGATTGATGTTGCCTCTGGTCTGTTCTGGTGCTATTAGTGTCCAGACTAAAAATAACTGTCATAATAGCAGCCAGAGTACACAGCTTCCCTGACCCCATGTGTTAGACTAACAATTAGGAAAATAAGCTATTTTAATTCCTAGGAACATATCACTCCTTTTATAATATATCAGTGGGAAGAATAGTATTTTACAACATTCTCTCAGCTGTGTATTATTTTATGTAAGGAAAGTTCTACTGCCATTGGCGAATGATGTCAGAAACCTGATCATATTAAGTAGACTGCAAAGAAAAAAATTTTAATAACAGAGAAGTGAGTGGTTTTGAAAACAGGCTTAGAAACCTGTATTATGGTGACATGAAAAGATATTGTGAACATGTACAACGTTTAATTGCTCTTCAGATATTTACCACCTATTTTTGCTTATTGGATTCAATGTGCTGGATTGGATTAGACTTGAGCATATGCGTGTATACAAACCTAAAAATAATTTGACCAATGAGCAAGTAGCTGTGGCTATTTTTAGCTCTGGGCAAAAGGTCACCAGTTAGCCTAGAGGTAGTGAGGCAAAGACCCTGTTCCCTAGTTTGAAATAAATAGTTGATCGTCCTAATAATTGGTAGGGGGAGGTATAATGAGAATCGAGGCAGTACCCAGGAAAAGGATAATTTGAGATCAAGGAGCCAAGTCATTTTGTGGGGCAGATACAGTCATGTTGAAATGTATAAATGTGTGAAATGTGTAAGTGAAAATGGGATATAGAAGGCTAAAGAAAATTTAACGGGGAGATCATATGAAGAGAGGAAAGATAATTGGGTGTAAGAGATTCTAGAAGATGGAGACAAAAATCCGAAAACAAGGAGTAGTATGCCATAGATCAGAACAAATGTACTCTGAACATAAGTAGTGATTATCTTTCTTTTCAGAGGGGCCATTAATATTTCAATATCTTTTTGTTGGTATTTTATAACTAACCAGCATTATAATACAACCCCCCCCCATATGCTCTTGATGTAGATTTAGCTAAGTAGCCTCTTTCGCAATGTGTTCTTCCCTTGTAGAGAATTTAGTCATAGACTTGACACTGAAGTAAGTGTGTATATAATTTGCTAATTGTGTAATGTAAATGAATAGGGAAGAAGCTAAGTGTATAATAGCTAGAAAGTGTTGGGGATGGTGTTCATAGTGGAGTTCTGTGGAAGATCTTTTCTCTAAATGGTTATTAGTTACAACAAAATTGAAATGAAAGGTTTTTATGCCTCCTACACTTAGTTGTTAGTCACTACTGGAAACCCAGGTCTTGCATGCTCTTTGTCTTAGAAAAGTAAATTTCTAGCCTGTATTGTAAGTAAGAGACTTGAACCCATCTCTTAGGGGATAGACTCATTAGTTAATTTATACTTCTATTTGCCAGTTCAGAAAAGAACTAAGCTATTTGTACTGTAATGAGACAAATCTGTTTTTTCATGAAAGCATTTATAGTTACACCCGATTTAAAACACTTTGTAAGTAAATACATAAGATTAATAAAAGATAAAACGAAATTAGAAATGATAAAAATGGAAGGTATAAATATACAACTAGTTTGCTTTGCTCTATTTGTAAAATTTACCTATAAGCTTCTTGGTAGCCAAGGTGTGTGTGGGGGGGCTACCCACAATAAATTACATTATTCTTTTCAGAAATTAAGGGGAAATCTAGATTATAACAAATACAGAGTAAGTTTCATAAAGCTGCTTCTTGTAATGATTCTTAATAAATATTAAAGGTAATAGAGGTAAACATTATGGTTTAAGAGTATAAACAGATATGTAAATACAAACATATATATACATGTATATGTGCATGTGTGCATGTGTAGCCTCTGTGGTTTAACCTGATTTAAGGCTCAAACCTAGAAGAATTGATAGCATGCCTCTTAGATGTTTTTCGTGAAATGACATTTCTTCTGGCAGTTTTTTGGGTAGGTATTGCATTACCTTCTGACTTTGCCTCAGCACATGCATGTGCACACACAAACCCCCATTTCAACACAGAAGACAGAATGACTCTTTCTAACCCCAGGTTTTCTTTTCTCAGAACCCTCTGATAGACTTCCCATCTCAGAAGAAAAGCTAAAGCCCTTGTGGAAACCTGGAAGATCCCATCCAATCTATATTCCCTACCCACTTTTATACCTCTTTGATAGTAGTCTTCCCTCACTTACTCCATTCCACCCACACCTCCTTACTGCTCCTCAGCTATGCCTCAGGACCTTTTGCACTTGTTCTTCCCTCTTCTTGCAACACTGTTCTTCCATATTTTTATATGGCTCACTTCCTTATTTCCTTCACCTTCTCAACGAAGCCTTCTCTCAACACCTTGTTTAAAATTGCACTTGTTGCCACACCCCAGACATCAGCCCCTAGTTCCTCTCTCTTTTTAACAGGTGTAATTGATTCTCTTACTTTATTTTTTGGAGAGCAAAATACTTTTATTAATCACAACATGAAATTGTCATGACATAGTATTAGGTATTAGAATTGAGTTAGGATAAGTAATGCTGTTATAAAACTTATTTCTCATCCAATTCAAAGGAAAATATTGCATATTAGGGTTCCTCTTGATCTTACGGACTGATTTAAGTAAAACCTTTTTTAAAAAAAATAGTAAATAGCAATTAACATATACTCTCAAACTGTGCTAAGAAGTAATTAACAACCAGTGTAATTAGGACTGTTTTGTTAAATATTAAGAACCATATCTCTTATATTAGCTGTTATGTCAGTATACCTTTTTCATTGATAAGGCAACTACTTGCTGTGGGTGCCATAATGATTAGCAAGTTTCTTGTTAAGTAGCAGATACTTGATTGATCACAGTGACTTCAGTGGGCACTGAAAGCACTACAGTTTCCCTACTGGGTACTACTACTGGAATTGACCTGCTAGAAGGAAGGGCAGAGGGTAGTGCCAGCTGTGCCCAAGTACTGTCCTTGGCTTCCAGCAGCCTCATAACAGTTTTGTAGCCTGTGACTGCATGAGTCTGATGTACATAGGGGAGAGGCCACCTCTGCACACCTGGAAGTGGAGAAGGCCACCCAGGGTCCCTGAACTTGACAACAGCTCAGGGTAGGAAGCCAAGACCACGTTGGCAGGGAAAGGGGATGCAACCCTTCCCCCCCACCTTTTTTTGTATGAAAACACTATATACTACACTATAGTAGCTACAGTGGGACCCTGGGTCCTCTGTATGGAGACTCTGGTATTGGTCTTTACAAGATGATCAGTGAATTCCTGATAGGGAGACTTGGAGAACACGGTCTCTTTCCAGAGGTCAGGGGTGAGATAGTTGTAAGTCTTGGAGATGGTATCAAAGTTGGCCTTGGCAAAGTTACCCAGGGAGGCAGTTCAGCCCCTGGCCAAGGTGTAGCAGTTGTTGGTACCAGCCATCCAGCAGCAGCTTCTTGGGCACAGGGGCTGAGATAATGCCAATGCCTCTGGGCATTGGGATGAAGCTACCAACATAGCTGCAGTGGTCAGTCATCTTGCAAGGGACTGTGTGGGGCTTGCAGATCTTGTTCCCCCAGTAGCCTCACTGTACACAGATGATGGAGAGCTTGGCCAGGATGATGGCCCTGGAGATGGCAGTGGACACTTCCTTGGAGCACTTAACACCCAGACCAACATGACTGTGGTAGTCTGTCACGATGATAAATGCCTTGGGTCCACTGGCCAGCATGCATTTACTTTTGCATAGGCATAATCTCCAAAACCTCATCCTTGAAGACATTCTCAGGAAAAAGTGAACAATCTCAGACTCCTTGATGGTCAGGGAGCAGAGACAGATCTCCTCCAGGGATTTGAGCTTCATGTCCTTGACCAGGTTGCCCAGTTTGGTGATGGGGTGTTACTCCTTGTCTTTGGCTTTGCTTCCTTGAGCTCTGAGGCCTCAGTTGCAAACCGTGGCCTGGCTGCCACCTGCTCCTGGTTGCCACTGCTGAAAGCTTCCCATTCCAAGGCACTTCCACGGCACTGGCAGCATCTGCCATTTGGTGTTTTCTCAGAGAATGCTTAGTCTCTTTCTTGCTTTTCTTTTTGTCTCTTTGGAATTCATCACCCTTTGACATTCCTTATGTGTTGTTTATTTACTATACCTAATAGAATATAAACTCCACTGAGGCAGGAATTTTTGTTTTGTTTACTACTTTATCTCCAGTGCCTAGAATAGTGTCTGGCATATAGTATTTGCTCAATAAATATCTGAAGAATGTATAAATGGGATTTTTTTTTTCCCCTTTTTGTCTTTTTTCGTGACCGGTAATGGGATTGCAACCCTCGGTGTCGCACCTGTACCGCACTCGACCAGTGAGCGGACCGGTCTCTATATGGGATCTGAACCCTTGGCGGAAGTGCCACCGCGCTCTCAAGTGCTGCACTCTACCGAGTGCGCCACCAGGCCGGCCCAGGGATTTTTTTTTTTTTTTTTTGAAGAGACAGATCCATATACTTTGAGATGAAATGAACAAGTGACAGCTGATATTCTCCTAAGAAAATTGAAAAGTCTAGCCAGATCTTTCATTTACCTAAATGAAAAAACATTTTATTTCATCTTTATACAGAAACGGGCTGCAAGAAAAAACCAGGATTTTCCTTGTGAAACAGCTTTGAGTACTACTTAAGCACAGATAAATAATAATTTGAGAGAGGTTTTTTTTTTTACCATAGAGCATCTGCAAAGATGGTTTTGACTTAAGAGCATTGTTAGGATGTCTTAAAAATACGCAATTAAATTTTGGGTCTCATACCTTAGTTATCCCTCATAATTATTTATAAATGAAAAAAACTAAGGTCCAAGGAGATTAAGTACATTCAAGTTTGCCCCTCTGGAAGAGGAGTGGAGCCTGAAAATAAACTTGAGTCTGACTCTAAGCTCATGTTCTGTATGTGTTCTTGCATAATGCCTAGCACATAGTAGACACTCAATAAATATTTGAATTGATGGATAAATGGATAAATGACAGATGTATGAACATGTTAAGCACATTTAAAATGTGAAAGGTGAATAGAAGCCAATCATGTACAGGTGGTGGGAACTGCTAGTACAGAGTCTGTCAGGTGAGAACAAGCTTGTGAGTTTGGGGACATGAAAAAAATGCAGCTCTAGTGGTTAGGGAAAAGAGTGCCTCAAAATTATGGGGGCTGGAGAAATAATAAATTCCGTATAAATTATAAATTTTGTAAGGCTTTATAAGCCCCAGGATAAAGAGTTTGACTTCATTCTGATTATAATGAGCTGCCTCTGGAAGTTTTTTGGTTTTGTTTTTAAGCCTTGTCATGTTTTAGTTTGATTGTTTTATAATGGCTTTATTGAGACATAATTCACATACCATACAGTTTACCCATTTAAAATGTACAGTTAGTGGTTTTTAATGTATTCACAAGGTTGTACAACCATCACCACAGTTTTTGAACATTTTCTAACCCTCAAAAAGAAACCCCATAATCTTCACTCCCAACCTCCCAACCTCCTTGCCGTAGCAACCACTAATCTACTTTATGTCTCTATAGATTTTCTTATTCTGGACATTTAATACATATGGAATCATATAGTATATGATCTTCTGTAATTAGTTTGTTTCACTTAGCATAATGTTATCAAGGTTGATCCATGTCGTACATGTATCAGTACTTTATTCCTTTTTATGGCTGTATAATACACTATTGTATGGATATACCACATTTTATTTATCCATTCATCAGTTGATGGACATTTGGGTTGTTTCTGCTTTTGGCTATTATGAGTAATGTTGCTGTGAGTACTCGTGTAAGTTTCTGTGGGGGCATATGTCTTTATTTTTCTTGGTTATATTCCTAGAAGTAATATTGCTGGATTGTAGGATAGCTGTATGCTTAACGTTTTGAGGAAATATCAGACTGTTCTTCAAAGTGGCCGCATCATTTTACATTGCTGCCAACAATGGTTGAGAGTTCTAATTTCTCTACATACTCACCAACATGTGTTATTGTCTTTTTTATTATAACACTCCTAATGGGGGTAAATTGGTGTCTCGTTGTAGTTTTGATTTGCATTTTGCTAATGTCTAATGTTGAGCATCTTATGTGCTTATTGGCCATTTGTATACCTCCTTTGGAGAAGTGTCTGTTCAGATCCTTTGTCCATTATTAAGTCTGGTCATTTGTCCTTTTATTGCTGAGTTGTAAGACTTCTTTGTATATTCTGCATACACAAGTCCCTTATCAAATTTATGATTTGCAACTGTTTTCTTCTATTCTGTGGGTTGTCTTTTCACTCTCTTGCTAGTGTCTATTGAAATATAAAGGTTTTTGATTTTGATGAAGTTCAGTCTAGTTTTTCTTTTGTTGCTTGTTCTTTGGTGACCTATCTAAGAAACAGTTGTCAAATCCAAGATCATGAAGATATCCCCCTGTGTCTTCTTGTAAGAGATTTTATAGTTTTAGCTCTTACATTTAGGTCTTAAGATTTGTTTTTTGTTTTTTCCTTTTTGTCTTTTTTCGTGACCGGCAACGGATCGCAACCCTCAGTGTCGCGCCCGTCTTTTTTCGTGACCGGCAACGGATCGCAACCCTCAGTGTCGCGCCCGTCTTTTTTCGTGACCGGCAACGGATCGCAACCCTCAGTGTCGCGCCCGTCTTTTTTCGTGACCGGCAACGGATCGCAACCCTCAGTGTCGCGCCCGTACCGGACCGGGACCGGCTACGGGATCGCAACCCTCGGTGTTGCTCCCGCACCTCGCTCAGCCAGTGAGCTGCCGGTCTGTATGTGGGATCCAAACCCTCGGCAGGAGCGCCGCCGCGCTTCCCAAGCGGAGCACTGTAGCAGTGCGCCACCGGGCCGGCCCCAAGATTTGTTTTAATTTTTGTATACTGTATGGAGTAGGGGTCCAGCTTCATTCTTTTGCAGGGGGAGGATATTCAGTTGTTCTTCCGCCGTTTGTTGAAAAGCCTATTCTTTCCCCATCGAAGCTACTGGAAGTGTTGAGTAGAAAAATGTGATCAAACATATGTTTAAAGAAGATCACTCTGACTGATGTGTGGAGATTGGCAGCCCATCATCTCTGAATCTTAGAATGCCAACAAGTACTGAAAACGAGCAGCCAGTGACATAGAACAAAGAGCAGAAACATGGTATTTGAAAAGTCGTGAGAATAAAGTGTTTGAATAAGAGAACATGATCAGCTGTGTGGAATCCTGCTTAGTGATTAAGATATATTAAAAGGAAGTAATTACTAAGTTTGGCAATCAGAAAGGTCACTGGAGACCTTTTGAAGAGCAGTCTTGGTATATAGTATTGCAGTAATAGCAATCTGATTAGAATTAGTTGAGGAATGAATGTGGGGAAACAGAGACTAGAGATAACTCTTTAAAGAAGTTTGCTAGAAAGATTTTATTGTAAATGTAGACAAGCTTATCCTAAAATTTATATGCAAAGGCTAGAATAGCTAAAACAATTCTGACAAAATAAAAGGTGGGGAGAATCAGTCTACTGTGTTTTAAGACTTTTTATTTTGTTACAGTAAACCAAGGAAGTATGGTGATGGAGGAGGCATAGAGACGTAGGGCATTGGAACAGAATAAAGAACCCAGAAATAGACTACACTGTGGCCTACACATTTGTAACAGAGATGCAGAAGCAATTCAATAGAGGAAGGACATTACCTCAACATTTTAACAAATGGTACTGGACCGATTTGGCACTACTAGGCAAAAACATGAGCTTCTACTTAATAATCACACTCTGTACCAAAACTAACTCAATATGTATCATCAATGTAATGAAACCATTAGACTTTCAGAAGAAATCTTTGGAACCTAAGATTTGATGAAGAGTTCTTAGGCAGGATGCTAAGAACATGATCCATAAAAGATTAAAAAAAAAAAATTGGACTGCAACAAAATATAAAATTCTTGCTCTGCCAAATACCCTGTCAAGAGAATGAAAAGACTAGTTACAGACTTGGAGAAAATATGTGCAAACTACATATCTGACAAAGGACTTGTATATAAAAAGAATTCTCAAAAGCCAACAGTAAAAAAAGCAAACAGTCCAATTAGAAAATAGCGTGTGGCTCACTCAGGAGAGTGTGGTGCTGATAACTCCAAGGCCAAGGGTTCGGATCCCTATATAGGGATGGCCGGTTAGCTCACTTGGGAGAGTGTGGTGCTGACAACACCAAGTCAAGGGTTAAGATCCCCTCACCGGTCATCTTTAAAAAAAAAAAAAAAGAAAATAGACAAAAGACATAAGCAGATATTTCACTAGAGAGGGTGTATGGATGGCAAATAAGCACATGAAAAAATGTTCAACATCTTAGCCACAGGGAAATACAAATTAAAATTATGAGATATGAGGGGTCTTCAGAAAGTTCATGGAAAGATTTGTATTATCTTTTAATTCTATTTTTCCACAGACTTTTTGAAGTACTCTTGTACTACTATATGCCATATTAGAACAACTGAAATAAAAAATAGTGACAGCATCAAATGCTTGTGAGGATGCAGAGAAACTGGATCTGTCATACTTGCTAGTGGGAATAGAAAGAGGTACACCCACTCTGGACGAGTTTGGCATTTTCTTCTGAAGTTAAACATACACCTATAATGTGACCTAGGAATGTTATTCCTGCGTATTTATCCCAGAGAAGTGAAAACTCATATCCACACATACAGCAACTTGGATAGGATCTCAAGGGCATCATGCTGAAAAAAGTGACACATGCCAATTTCAGAAGTTAACATACCAGAACGTTCTGCAAATGGTGAAAGTATAGACATGGAAAACAGTTTATTGGCCAGAATTTAGGGACTTGGGGGGGTGGGAGGGACAGAGGAGTGATACAACAGTTTTCTATCTTGTTTGGGATGCTGGTTACACAAATCTGTACATGTGATAAAATTGAGAAGAACTGTACGTATACGCATTCACAAGTGAGTGCATACAAAAAAGCTGTGAAATCTGAGTAAGTAAGGTCTTTAATTACTATAGTTATGTCAGATGTTACCATTGGGGAAAGCTGAGTGAAGGGTGCCCAGGACCTCTGCGTACTGTTTTTGTAACTTCCTGTAAGGCTATAATTATTTCAAAATAAAAGTTATGAAATGTTAGCTAGGAAGAAGAATAGCAAAATGAAGTATTACTTGGAGGGATGTGGGGTCGAGAGTGGGTTTTTTTTTTGTTTATTTTTGCTTTTTAAAAAAGATAGATACTAAAATACATTTGTATGCTGATGAGAATGATCCACAAAAGAGAGGGCATAATTACAGGAACAAAATATATCTAAACTTTTGGCTTGATGTCATTAAATAATAATGAAAAATAATATTTGCGTATTTCTGTCTTGTTATTTACATGTGAGGTTATCTTTACAACTTTTTGTAAATAATTCTAAGTGTAAATGTGGCTATACTAAAGTGTAGTCGTTTAATGTTCTAAAAATTCCATATGTTTCTGTATTACATTATGGAACGAAATCACTCTATAAAATGGAATTCTGAGTTTTTATGATGATTGCCAGTGTTCCTTAAATAACTTCACGAGTTTTGAATATCACTTTCTACTGTTTTCCCTTCCAGATTTTCATCCAGTATCATAGATCATTAATTGCCTTAAACTAAAAAGTATATATATATATTTACCATATATTATTTACCATTAAGAAGAACCATAATTGTTTACCATTTAAGAGTTAAATGAATGGTTGTTCTGTTTTGCTTTGATAGTGAGTTTTAATCTCCGTCTATTTTACAAACTATTCTACTGTTTTGTCCTTTACCTGGAATGTAGTTATATCAAAATGCTTAATACAAATTATTGGCTGTTTATTTTCAGGGATACGGCAGGCCAGGAGCGATTTCACACCATCACAACCTCCTACTACAGAGGAGCAATGGGTATCATGCTAGTATATGACATCACTAATGGTAAAAGTTTTGAAAACATCAGCAAATGGCTTAGAAACATAGATGAGGTAAGACCTAGACACTTCATGAACATACGTTTATGTACTTGGTTAGGAAGAAAAGGTATTCCACTTGATCTTCCGGATATAATGTGCTTTCACTGGTATTGAAGTCACTATTATTGAGATTAATTTCTACTTTTCATAGGTTAATGTTATTCTTTGCCTGCCTTTTTCTTAAACCTTTGGGCAGTCTGTCTAGAACTCCACCCAAGACAATTACTAAATTACCCCAAAACTCTGTATCTTATAAGATGGCCCAAATAGAAGCTACCATTAGTTTTACAATGCCTTTTTCTTAATGAATTCTTTCTTGATGAATTGTTGTTGAATGAATGAATGAAATTTTCAGTAGTAATTTTAAAACTTATCATTTTTAAAGTTATAGAAATGTCATATTGTTCCTAGACATTTTGAAATATACAGAGTACTAATACAATAAAAACCTAACCAAGAAAATAGTGCCATATCATTGCATGTGAAGATGTCAGTTTTTATAAGGTAAAGTTGTATATCAAAAAATGTCTTTTTCTATGCTACAGAATACGTGGCCTCTTGTTGGGATTATTTTTCATGTCTTATTGCTGCCTTCTAGACTTTGAATTTCATTAAGACTAACTTTTTTTTTTTTTTTGGTGGCTGGCTGTTACAAAAACCCTGGACCTTGGTGTTACTGGCACCATGCTCTAACCAAATGGGCCAACCAGCCAGTCCAAGACTAACTCTTTAAAGCAAGCTTTGGCTGGATACACCAAGACCAAGTATTAAGCCAGTGTTAGACCCATGATAAATACATTCAGTGGTAGCAATCCTAAGGGCTCATTACTACTTTTTTATTGCTAGAACAAGTCTTCAAGGAGAAGCCTGTTACTATTTAGTAATTAGTTAAGGATACACACTTCTTGAAACAAAAGCTCCATTTGTATTTTCTTACTTTTTATCGTTTGGACAAATAGTCTGTAATATGAGGGTACTTAAAAGTTTGTGTAAAAATAGAGTTAAAAGATATTATGAATCTTTCCACAGACTTTTCGAGGTACCCTTGTAAGAGACTGCAATGTCTTTTCCAACAACAACCAATTCTGGTTCTGTGACGTCAACTGGTGTCCTACAATTCAATTCTGTTCTGATGCTAACTACTCAGAGTTAGTGTCAGCCTCCACAAGACACCAGTCCTGGGTCCCCAGGCTAACCACAGTTCTGTCCAAGTTGGCTGCAAATTTTGGGGAAGCCCACTTCAGGTTTGATAATTTGTTAGAGTGACTCATAATCTCAGGAAAGTGCTCTACTTAAGATTACAGTTTTATCATAAAGGATACAACTCAGAAACGGACAAATGGAAGAAATGCATATACAAGGTATTGGGGTGGGGGGTTGCAGAGCTTCTATGCCCTCTCTGGACATGTCTACCCTCCCAGCACCTTAATGTGTTCGTCAGCCTGGAAGCTTCTCTAGCCTCCCTGTTTCAAAGTTGTAATCAAAGTTTTATTACTTAGGCATCATTAATGAAGTCATTGGCATCTGGTATTGAGCTTAATCTTTAATCCCCTCTCCCTTCCTGGAAGTCAGGGGTTGGGGCTGAAAGTTTCAACCCTCTCTATTCACTTGGTTGGTTCTTCTGGAGACCAGCGCCTATTCTGAAGCTAGATAGGGGACCTACTGGCAATCACCACATTAGCATAAACTCAGTTATGGTTGAAAGGGGCTTGTTTTGACTCTTCTGTTGCTCAGGAAATTAGGATCTCAGGACAGAAACTGGGAACAAAGACCAAATACAAGTTCTTAATTTTTCCATTGTATGAGTCCATTTCTGTTGCTTATAACAAAATACACAAAACTGGGTATTTTATAAAGAAAATGAAATTTATTGTTTATAGTTTCTGAGGCTGGGAAGTCCAAAGTCCAGGGAAGACAGCTGGTGAAAGTCTTTTGGTGACAATGGTGATGGCAGGGTATCACATTGTGAAAATGGTGGAGCAGAAAGAGAAAAACTCTTCATGTGCTTTCCTTTTAAAATCATCAGAACGACACTGTTGACCACCATTATTAATCCATTCACTGTGGCATGGTCCTACAATCTAATCACCTATTCAAGTCCCCACCTTTCAATTACCATAATAGGATTTCTCACCCTCAACAGTTACAGTGGGGATTAAGCCTCAAGGTTGGGGGGGCATCCAGTCTATAGCAACCATAGACTTACGTACTTGACTTGGTAGATGGCTTAAGTTTCCCAGCATATACTAAGTAAGATACATAAACCCCAGCCATTAAAAAAGAAAGTCCTGGGGCCGGCCTGGTGGTGCACTGCTACAGTGCGCCGCTTGGGAGCGCGGTGGCCCTCCCGCCGAGGGTTCGGATCCCACATACAGACCGGCCGCTCGCTGGCTGAGCGAGGTACGGGCGCGACACTGAGGGTTGCGATCCGTTGCCGGTCACAAAAAAAGACAAAAAAAAAACGGGGGGGGGGGGGGAATAAATAAATAAATACAAAAGAAAGTCCTGCTTTTTGACATGTAAGAGGTTGGCTTTGTCTAATTTTCACTTTGTTGTAGAAATTAAAACTTTAAATGAAAATAAGCAGAATTGGTCCGGCAATATTTTTAAGAGAATTATATATCATGGTCAGGAGGAGTTTAGCCCAGGAATGTAAGGATGATTCAGTATATGAAATCAGTGTAATATGCCATATTAATAAAGGACAAAAACCATGTGATTATCTCAGTAGACACAGAAAAAACATTTGACAAAATCCAGCACCCTTTCATGATTAAAACCAGTCAACAAACTAGGAACAGAAAAGAACTTTCTTAACCTGATATGACATCTGTGAAAATCCCACAGGTCTCTAAGGTCAAAAACATGCTCTAGCCACTTCTGTTCAACATTGTGCTGAAGGTTCTAGCAAAAGTAATTAGGAAATTTAAAAAAAAAAAAAGGTAGGGGCCGGCCCGGTGGCTCACTGCTACAGTGCGCCGCTTGGGAAGTGCGGCGGCGCTCCCGCTGAGGGTTCGGATCCCACATACAGACCGGTTCCCGCTCACTGGCTGAGCGAGGCGTGGGAGCAACGCCAAGGATTGCGATCCCGTTGCCGGTCCCGGTCCGGTACAGGCGCGACACTGAGGGTTGCGGTCCGTTGCCGGACATGAAAAAAAAAAAAAAGGTATATCTAGATTGGGAAGCAAAACTATAAATGGTATGATCGTGAATATAGAAAATCCTAAGGAATCCACACACATACACCAAAAAAACTACTAGAACTGATAAGTTCAACAGGGTTGCAGGAAATGAGATGCATGTACCAAATGTTGTACAAAATGTTGTATTTCTGTACACTAGCAATAACATCCAAAAATGAAATAAAGAGTACAGTTCTATTTACAGTAGCATCAATAAGGAAAAAACATTTAGGAATAAATTTCACCAAAGGAGTAGTATACTTGTACAAAGAAAACCGTAAAACATTTTTAAAGGAAACTAAAGATCTAAGTAACTGGAAAGACATCCCACGTTGTTGAATTGGAATACTTAACATTATTAAGATGGCAGTACCACCTAAAGTATAAACTATGGATTCAGTGCAGTCCCTATCAAAATCCCAGCTGTCCTTTTTTGGGGAGGAGCGGGACAGAAATTGGCAAACTGATCCTAAAATTCATATGGAAAGACAAGGAACTCAAAACAGTCTTGAAATAGGACAAAGTTGTAGGACTCACACTTCCTGGTTTCAAAACTTAGAAGAAAGCTATGATAATAAAACATTGTGGTATTGGCATAAGGATAGACATACACCAATGGAATATATTGAGAGTCCAGAAATAAGTCCTTACATCTATGGTCAGTTGATTTTTGACAAGATTGCCCAGACAATTCAATGGGGAAAGAATAGTTTTTCGAGTAAATGGTGCTAGAACAACTGTATATCCTGTGCAAAAGAATGAAGTTGGACCCCTGTCTCATACCATACAGGAAAATTAATTCAAAATGGATCGTAGACTTAAATGTAAGAGCTAGAGCCATAAAACTCTTAAAAGAAAGCATAGGAATAAATCTCCCTGACCTTGGATTAGGCAGTGGTTTATTAGATATGACACCAGAAGCAGAAGTGGCAAAAGACAAAGATAAGTTGGGCTACATCCAATTAAAAACTTTTGCGCTTTGAAGGTTATCATCAAGAAAGTAAAAAGTCAACCCACAGAATGGAAGAAGATATTTGCAAATCATGTAATAAGGGACTTTTGTATGCTGAACATATGAAGAACTCATAACTCAAGAATGAAAGGACAAATAATGCAGTTTTAAGATGGGCAAAGGATCTGAATAGGTATTTCTCCAGAGAAGATATACAAGAGGCCAATAAGCCCATGGAAAGATGTTCAACAACATTAGTCATTAGGAAAATACAAATCAAAATGACAGTAACATACCACTTCATACCTACTAGGATGGCCATAATCAAAAGGGCAGACAGTAACAAGTGTTGGCAAAAGAAATGGAGAAATTGTAATCCTGTTATATTGCTGATAGGGTTGTAAAATGGTGCACCTGCTTTAGAAGACAGCTTGGCACTTCCTCATAATGTTAAACATAGAAGGAGTTACCTTTGACCCAATAGTTCTACTCTGATATGTACCCAAGAGAACTGAAAACAAATATCCACACAAAAAGTGTATACGAATGTCTATAGTAGCATTATTCATAATAGCCAAAAAGTACAAACAACCCAAATGTCCATCAACTGATGAATGGATAAATAAAATATGTTATGGTTGGCCCTTTGTATCTGTGGGTTCTCCATCCTTGGATTCAACCAACTGCGGGTTTAAAATATTTGGGGAAGAACCTGCCCAGGTAGCTCAGTTGGTCAGAGTACACAGCCTTATAACCCCAGGATCACAGGTTCAGATACCTGTACTGGCCAGCCACCAAAAAGAAACAAACAAACAAAAAAACCCCCCAAAATGTTTGGGGACAAAAGTATGTCTGTATTGAACATGTACATACTTTTTTTTTCCTGTCACTGTTCCCTAAACAATACAGTATAATAAGTGTTTACATAGCATTTACATCATACTAGGTATTATAAGTAATCTAGAGATTGTTTAAAGTATATGGGAGGATATGTATAGGTTATATGCAAATACTGTGCCATTTAATATCATGGACTTGAGCATCTGTGGATTTTGGTAAGTGGGGTGGGAGGTCCTGGAACCAGTTACCTACCATGATACTGAGGAGTCGACTGTATATCCACACAATGGAATATTATTTGGCCATAAAAAGGAATGAAGTACTGATACATGGTGCAGTGTGGGTGGGCAAAGCTTGAAAACATTATGAAAGAAGCCAGACACAAACAGCCATATATTTTATCATTCCTTTTATATGAAATACTCAAAATTGGCAAGTCCATAGAGACACAAAGTAGATACATGGTTGCCAGGGGCTGTGGTGATGTTGGAGGAAAGAGGACTGCTACCGATACAGGTAAGGTTGTGATTTTCAGGGGAGGGTTACATGTGAAGAAAATGTTCTAAAATTAGATAATGTTGATAGTTGAACTGCCTTGTGAATATACTAAATATTGAATTGTATATATTTTAAAGGGGTGAATTTTATGACATGCATTATGTCTCAGTAAAATTTATTTCTGAATTATACTGAATTAAGCTTTAACACCTTCTTTACAACTTTTTTTTTTTTAGCAAAAGGAGACAAATATAAGTTTTCTGTGCTTTGGATAAGTGGGGAGAGATAAGAAGTCACATAGTTAGAATCCCAGTCCTGATGTTTTTTAGCAATATGACCTTGCTTATTTATTCTTAATTCTGTGTTTTCTAAAGTGTGTTCTACATGTTGATGGTATTACTTGGCATAAAGAGTTCTGTGGACAAATAAGTATATAGATCTTTTAATTATGTGATTTCTGATCTTTTTGTGTGCTTTGGTGTATTGCGAATGTCCAGGAGGGAGTTAGAATATGTGGCTTTTTGGAACTTGTTGACATGTTTTACCATGAAACTTTGTATCACGGAACAACTCTTGTTCAGTGTTTTGAACTAGGCTGGGGATGCAGCATGAACCAGATAAATGATTCCCCAGTCTTAGTCCATTTAGTGTTGCTATAACAGAATACCCGAAGCTGAGTAATTTAATTTATAAAGGAAAGAGGTTTATTTGGCTCATGATTCTGGTGGCTGGAAAGTTCAAGATATCCAGTGAGGGCCTCCTCCTGCTTCAGCTCTTGTCAGAAAGCAGAAGGGGAGTGGGTGTATGCAAAGGAATCATATGAGCTTACATGGCAAGAGAGGAAGCCTGAGAGAAACCAAGGAAGCCAGACTTTTTTTTTCAAACAACCTGCTCTCTGGACAAATCCATTCCTGAGAAAATGAGAACTCATTTACCCCAGCAGGAGGGCATTAATCTTTTCATAAGGGATCTGTCCCCATGACCCAAACACCACCTCCAACCAGGCCCAACCTCCCAACACTGCCATTGGGAATCAAATTTCAACATGAATTTTGGCGTGGGCAAACCACATCCAAACCATAGCACCTACCTAGCGTTAAGGGTTAGGAAGTAAAAAATACTTTGTTAGTGTGTAAATGAGAAAAGTACCTAACAGTTTGGGAGATGAGGGGAATGACATTTAAGTTGAGGCCTGAAGAGAAGGGTGGAAGTTACATCCAGGTAAGGATGGGACTGGTAGAAAGAGTGTAATGGATTCACATTTAACACAAATCAAATCTTGTAATTATCTTTTGGTATCCAGGGAACATAACTACCTTGGCTGTAGGGATATTCAAAGAAAGATGCTTTGGATTAGCTTTAGACAAGTCCTTAGTCTCAGGTTCTTTCTTTCATACAAGATGTTGTTATTTTCTCTCCAATTTTTACAACATAATGCTTTAAAAAAAAAAAAAGAATTAACAGGTTCTCATTATTTGTGTATCAAAATAAATTTGATACTCATATCTATGAAATACTCATGGCTTTTGAATGGTTTCATGGTTAATTATTGAACTTAAACATCCTTTTGAGTTACTTGGAGCCTCTAATTTGTTTAATGAAGGACAGTGGTCTTTACCCCAGGGCCAATTTTACACACACACACACACACACACACGCATGCACGCATGCACACACACACACACCCCGCCCCCCCTCCCCCGAACATTTGGCAATGTGTGGAGATATTTTTGGTTGTCATGACTGGAACACAAGGAGAATCCTACTGGTATCTAGTGGGTAGAGTCCAGAGATGCTGCTAAACATCTTATGGTGAACAGGACAGGGTGCCTTCCCCCTCCCATCCCAAATGAGCTGGCCCAAAATGTCAACAGTGCTGAAGTTGAGAAACTGTGATCTAAACTCCTCACTCTGTGTTAGTGCCTTGGGAAATTAGCCAATTTTTAAGCTAGTAACAGTCTGGGTGTGTAATTAATATGAATAGAGATGCATATGCTCCTGAATAAACATGTCTGTCTATGAATATATCTGTGTGGTGCATCTACCAATCTTTCTGTGTTTTTGCCTCATATGGTTGTAGACACAAGGTCTATGTAGTGTATCCGAATGGCAAAGATTAATATGCATGTTAGCACAGGAAAATATATGGGAAGAAGCTCTGTACATTTTGAATATTGTTTTAGTGGTCCCTTAGTTTGGCAGCAAAGCTTACTTAAGCTCATCAAGCTTGATTCTTATTGTTAGTATTGCCATGTAAGGATGATCTCTTAGCTTTAAAGACCTCTTTAAAGTTTTTTGTGTTTGTTATTCAGAGAAGCATATCCCAGCTGTTTTTCAGGCTCTTTCTTTTCTTAAGCCTGCTTCAGCACTACGTCAAAGGGACAGTAATTAGGAAAATAGAAAATCTGAGCCAAGAAAATATTAACTCAGAAAGTTTTCTAGACTAACAGGAAGGTGTTACTTCATGGACTCAGAAATATGTCCTTGCTGGATATATAATAGTTGGTCATTTCTATATCTGAGATCTAGCCTTTTAAAAACAGGGCATACATAGTTAAGAAGCCAGGTTTAGGCATAAGGCAGTTCTGTTACTAAAATACAACATTTTGAGAAGAATTTCTGATAATCACGACATTAGCTAAAAATATAATGAGACCTTACAATGTCACAATAACACATTTTAGAAAGCTCAGCACCTTGCTTGTGAGTTGTTTAGTCATGCTAAGAGGTACTCGCTCCTTCTACATCATTAATGCAACAGAGGCTTTTAACTTCCTTTTTTTTTTCATGACTGGTAAGGGGATCGCAACCCTTGGTGTGGAGTCGCCCGCACCGCGCTCTCGCTCAGCCAGTGAGCTCACCGGCCATTCCTATATAGGATCCGAACCCACGGCGGGAGCGCCACTGCGCTCCCAGTGCCGCACTCTCCTGAGTGCGCCACGGGGTCGGCCCATTAACTTTCTAATGAAAACTAACATGTGTGATAATCTTCCTCGGGTCAGTCCAAATACAATTCCACATTTCCCCTCAAAGAACAAAAGGTGCCTGTGTACCAACTCTAAAGAGAAAAGAATATTTGGGATAAAAAAGAAGGCTTTCCTGATCAGTACTAATGGTTGTGGGTTTGGGGGGGGGGGTTTGGGCTTTTTTTGGTGGCTGGCCTATAGGGGCTCTGAATCTGTGATCTTGGGGTAATAAGGCTGCTCTTTAACGAACTGAGCTAACTGGCCAACCCCCAATACTAAGAGTTTTAATGACAACAGGACCTACTGTTATGGTTTTCCCTGCCCCCTTTTGGTAAGAGGTTCCTAAAGCCACCATGAAGCCAAGGCTGAGTAGGTGGGGGTAGAAGGAGTTTGTACAGGGAGTCTGAGAGTAATTTAGTAAATTTCATTTTTTGCCAGGACCTGAAGGAAACTCCCACTGATACCAGGATGTGATCACCACTGTCTTCTGTTAATATGATGCTGCTGTAGGACCAACACTTAAGCAGAAGTTTTAGGGTTCTTACTTCTTCAGGCTTACTTTCAAATCTGTTTTTGAGGTAGAGTTATATTTATGCTATAAAATGTCATACGTGCCTAAGGAATTTTACCCATTTCCTCACTAGCCATAGAATAGTAATGTATGTGGGTATGGAGGTAGTGGGTTGTAAATTGGTGGTCATATTGCTAAAGCTTTATGATTTGTTCCTTTGTCTCCCGTGAATTTGTCACCCCTTTTCCCTTGGGTGATGGATCCGCCAAAGATTACTCAAAGCTCATCTCTTCTGAGCAGTGAGACACCCCAGAAAGGGGTTAATATCCCAGAACCCTCAAGCAAGAGGCATTTCTTCCATCTGGGAAATTAACCATGAATTGGGGTTCTCTTCCTGCATTTACTCTCTAGCCCAGGAAGTTACAGGAAGAGACATAGTTTTAACAAATTTAATGATAGAAGCTGGTAATATTCAGTAATAACAAGTCAGATGACATTCTGTTAGGCAATTAAGTGATCCACTAACAAAAGCTTGATCTAGCAAACATTCCTTCTCCCTCCAGCAGTCTCTCAGTAACTTTACATATCCATCAGTAACCTGTCTGTCTTTGAACCAGCAGCCTTGTTGTGTTATAATTCTTATCTTACAACACAGACTAAATAAATAGCCTGGGGAAAATTTCCTGTTTTTTGTAAAGTCAATATTTGAAACTGCAAGGCTTTGGAAAACCAGGCCCTGTGAAGTGCATTTGCTTTATGCATACTCTACAATGATTGGTTTTTTAATTTTATTTTTTATTTTTTTATTTTTTCCTTTTTTTCCTTTTTGTGTCTTTTTTTTACTGACCGGTAACAGGATCGCAACCCTCGGTGTTGGGCCCGCACCGCGCTCAGCCAGTGAGCAGGAACCGGTCTCCACATGGGATCCGAACCCTCGGCAGGAGCGCTGCCGCGCTCCCAAGCGGCACACTCTCCAGTGTGCCACCGGGCCGGCCCAATGATTGTTTTTTTTTAAACCAGACTCAAAATACCTTAAATTTACATCTAAGGTAATTTTACCTTTTAAAAATACTTTATTGATTACTTATTTATTGGCTTTCTTCCATTGGCCTGCCTACACCTTAACTTACAAATAATCCTTAGTTAAAAGAATGGTAGCCTTTAAAGTTACAGACTTAGATAAATTGTCTTCTGTTTTAGTGGAAGTTAATGTTAGTGTCTCTAGCAACTTACAGTGTCTGGTAGTGATCAGGGTATTGGTAGATGATTTCAGGTTACCAGGATAATTTGTCCCTTTAATGGCTGAGAGCCTCTTAGAGCAATGCTTCTTTACTTTTTTTGGATCATTGACCCCATTGAGAATTTAGAATCTTACCAGAACAATGTACATAACTAACTCACAAAGTTTTGTACAATATGTGATTACTTGGAATTCTTGAAGCTCCTGAAGTCCATCCATAGATTCCAAGTTAAGATTGCCTCTTACAGATTCTTAGCACATTACAGAGTATTAGTAGCACCTGGTGTATTGCTGATTATTATTGGATATTTGCAAAGTTGCCTTTGTTTTAGTAATAACATAAATTAGGTAAATTAAGAGACACTAAATTCAGCTAAGACCATGGACTCCCTAAATAGGGAGTTTCTTTATAATACTTCGTGTTTTCTTTTTTAAGCTTGTAATTCTACTAAGGATATTACTCCTTACCTGAAGAGGTATCCTCTCAAACCTTACCTTTTTTTGCCCCCTCTCAAACTATATTGTTTTAGGTCATGAGTATATTTTATAACTTTCCTAGATCTCACATATCTATAGGATATGCTCTCTGATATCTATAGGAAAAATAATAACTTAACTGCAACCATTTGGTGGTTTTTATTGGTTTTGAATACTTTTTTTATTGTGGTAAAATATACATAACATAAAGTTTATCATTTTGACCATTTTTTGGTATATAATTCAGTGGCATTATATACATTCTCGTGTTGTACAACGGTCACTACCATCCATCTTCAGGACTTTCTCATCTTCCTAAACTGAAACTCTGTGTCCATTAAACAATAACTCCCTATGCCCTTCCCTCAGCCCCTGGCAACCACCATTCTATTTTCTGTCTCTGTGGATTTGACTGATCTAGGTACCTCATGTTAAGTAGAATCATACAGTATTTATCCTTTTGTTACTAGCTTATTTCACTTATTTAGCATAGTCTTCAAGGTTTATCTATGTTGTAGCGTGTCAGAATTTCCTGTTTTTTATTTTAAGGCTAAATTCCATTGTATGTATACACCACATTTTGTTTATCCCCTCATCTGGTATTGGACAATTGGGTTGTTTCTTCCCCACTATTGTGGATAATGTTGCTGTCAACACGAGTCTACAAATATCTGTTCAAGTCCCTGCTTTAAATTCTTTTGGATACATACCTACAAGTGGAATTGCTGTATCATAGAATAATTCTATGTTTAACCTCTTGGGGAACTGCCAAACCGCTTTCCACAGTGGTTGTACCATTTACATTCCCATCAACAGGGCACTTGGGTTTCAATTTCTCCACATCCCCACCAATACTTGTGTTCTGTTGGGGGTTTTTTTGTTTTTGTTTTTTTTATAATAGCCATTCTAATTGGTGTGAAGTGGTATCTCATTTTGGTTTTGATTTTGACTTCCGTAATGATTAGTAATATTGAGCATCTTTTCATGCATTTATTGTTCATTTGTATATCTTCTTGGGAGAACTGTGTGTTCAAGTACTTTCCCATTTTTGAATCAGGTTTTTTCTTGTTGAGTTTTAGGAGTTCTTTATATATTCTGGACGTTAATCCCTTAATCAGATACATGATTTGCAGATATTTTCTCTTATTTTGTGTGTTGCCTTTTCTCTCTCATGATAGTGTCCTTTGTTGCACAAAAGTTTTTGATTTTGATGCAATTTACTTTTTTTTTTTAATTGCTGGTGCTTTTGGTATATCCAAGAAATTATTTTCAACTTCAATGTCATGAAGCTTCTTATGTTTTCTTCTAAGAGTTTTAGGTCTTAGGTTTATGTCTTTGATCCATTTTTAGTTAATATTTGTGTATGGTGTAAAATAAGGGTCCAGGTTTATTCTTTTACATGTAGATGTCTGGTTTTCCTAGCATCATTTGTGGAACAGACTGTTCTTTACCTTTTGGCTGATTTTGCCACCATTTTCGAAAACTGTTTGACCATATACAGGAGGATTTATTTCTAGCCTATTTGATTCCAGTAGTCTGTTTATCTGTCTTTATGCCAGTACCCCACTGCTTTGGTATGCAGTAAATTTTGAAATTAGGAAATTAGTGTGAATCCTTCAACTTTGTACTTTCTTTTTAAATATTATTTTGGCTATTTGGGGGTCCCTTTAGAATTTCATGTGAATTTTAGAATGGATCTTTTTATTTCTGCAAAAATGTCATTGGGATTTTGATGGGGCAACCATTTGTTTTTAACTGATTTTTCTGAGTGGGATCTCCTTGTGCTCTAAGACTTAAGGGCTCTGTAAACTTTTTAGTTAAGGTCTCTATAGGCATACACATTATGAAATCTGAAATTATGTCTTACCTTGGATTTAGATTATGCCTGTGGGATTCCAGTATCAGATCCTTTGCCCGTATCTTTTCTTTTGGTGAGAACATATCTAGGAAGCATACAGCCTCCTCTGGAGGGCAAACAGTATTTGGCATGGATGTTTCTTAGGAATTGTGTCTCTTTTGCTAGGCAATTTAAAAGTTTGTGTAAGCTTTTATCATGGGGTGGTTTTAGGGAGACTTCTTTAAAACTTGCAAGCTAAAGAAATGATACTCTAAATTGAGAAAAATAAAGTCATTTAAAGAAAATATTAAGCCATCATTCATGGTAGTGTGTAAAAGTAAAATTTTATTCCATTTTAGCATGCCAATGAAGATGTGGAAAGAATGTTACTAGGAAACAAGTGTGATATGGACGATAAAAGAGTCGTACCTAAAGGAAAAGGAGAACAGGTAAAAATCCCTGAAAGAAACCTTGTTGCCCTTTCTTTGTGAAGATAATATTGCTTTTGACTTTTTATAGTAGTGGTGATGGAGTACACTGAGGTAGTTTTATAGATTTTTAAATGCTTGTTGCAAGCAATAGCTTATCATTTGAGTGTATATCCAGCATCTATGAGAGAATCGAATCTGAGGCTGTAGCATTTTTAGCCTTATTTAAACTATGAAGAGGGAAAAATATAAACAATGATTCTAAAGTTGGACAATTAGGAGCCTGTGACAAGCAGAAATTAGATACTGAGTCACACTGAGCTTCTCTTAAGTTTGCTCCCAGACTGAAATGTCTGAGTTAAAGTATCTAACATAAACTCTTCTGGTAATGAGAGAATTATTTTTGATTACTTTTATTTTGTTTGTTTTTTGAAAGACCTTGACTCTTTGAAATAATGTTTTACATGTTCTAGTTGAGACCATTGTCTTCAGAATAAGATTAGTATTTCCTCTAAGAGGTTAAAGTCATCAGTCGGCAACCCATGCTTGATAATTTTACTATGATATTTTTCTTCTATTTTAGATTGCAAGGGAGCATGGTATTAGATTTTTTGAGACTAGTGCAAAAGCAAATATAAACATCGAAAAGGCGTTCCTCACATTAGCTGAAGATATCCTTCGAAAGGTAAGTTCCTAGTTTTACTTCCTGTTAAGGTACCTGAGTGTCTCAGTTAAATATTTTTGTCTATTCTAAAGTACTGAATTTAGGGCTGGCCGGTTAGCTCAGTTGGTTAGAGAATGGTGTTATAACACCAAGGCCAAGGGTTTGAATCCCCTTACCAGCCAGCCACCAAAAAAATAAAGAATAAAGTACTGAATTCACATACAAAATTTGGATTTGGGTGGTACTGTTTCTAAGTGGTTACCCATTACCATTGTCTAATCTTCCAGAATAAAGTAAGGAACTCAGGGGAACAGAAAGCCATCTAGAAATCTGAAGGATCTAGACAGTGGAAACAATTAGTATTCTGCACTCCCACAGTCACTGTCTAGTCCCCAATTCCATATTCCTTTTTCTAGCTTTTTATCTTCTTCCAGCTTTTATAATCTCGGACTCATTTCTCTTAATGGGTCTTTGTATTCCCATAGGTAATTTGAGAAAATTTAAAAAAAGAAGTGAATCTATTATGTAGTTAGTGCTACAGAATCTATTCTATCATATGTATACGTTATATACTGAATAAATGGAATCTCAAATTTCATTTACCGAATTCGCAACCTGTAATGTAAAAAATAAATAAATAATGCTGAGAATGTAATCTTGGAGAATTCATTTTACCTCAGGTTTGTTTCTGGCTTTAAGATTTGTGAATCCCAATACTAGTCTAGTATGAGTAACATGTCGCAAAATTAGGAAATCTGCTTTTCATAGTTTCCTTCAAATGACTAGATATAATGCATAGATTTGGTTATGAGTCCTCAATTCTCTATTCAATCTATTATAAGTTTAAATGCAAATAAATATAGGTAAAATCTGAGACGAATCCTAAAAGAGAAGCAAACATTGTATAGGAGAAAATGTAATTGCTTCTGGTAACCTTTATGTTTTTATATTTGAAATATTAGTATTTTTTCAGTAACCAACTTAGAGATAAAAGGTAGATATCTGTAAAACAAGTGTAATAGAGGTGGTAGGTCAAATATAAATCTAGTGAAATTCCTGAGCAATTATAAGAAATTGAATATAGATATTTACATTGAAGCAAATTCTGTGTATGAAATCATTAAAACCAAGCAACTTAATTTTTTAGAGTGAAATGTAGATCTCTCTTGACTACAGCTGAATGTTCAGACTGGGAAAAACGGTCATCAATTATTACTATTCAAGGGGACTACAAAATTGTGCTCCTCCAAGTCTGCCAGCATCCTGCATACCATGTTGTAGGAGTCGCTGCTTTAGGAGATGTTTTTCTTTGAGAATCCAGTCAGATCAAAAATTGGATTTGATTTCAGAGAATGAGTGAGGCTCAGAGCAATTAAGTATAGAGGATATCATAGTATATTGAGTGATAAAAAGCAAGTTAGGATATAATATGTTTAGTGATCTCATTTTGAAATATTGTGTGCTACCAAACACACTTGTACACACACACACACTTGTACACAGAAATACACACACACTCTATAGCAAATAAAGATCTGGAAGGATAGATACCAAACTCTAAATGGTGAATAATCCAAGAGAGTGATGGTGGTAAGGGGGAGAGACTGTAGGACAAAATCATTTACTGACTCTTACAGGCAGTTTTGTTGAAATTCTAACTTTTTTTTAATTATAAAAAAAATTTTTTTTTTTTTTTTTTTGTCTTTTTCCGTGTCCGGCAACGGATCGCAACCCTCAGTGTCGCCCCTGTACCGGACTGGGACCGGCAACGGGATCGCAACCCTCGGTGTTGCCCCCGCGCCTCGCTCAGCCAGTGAGCGGGAACCGGTCTGTATGTGGGATCCGAACCCTCGGCGGGAGCGCCGCCGCACTTCACAAGCGGCGCACTAGCACAGTGCGCCACCGGGCTGGCCCCTAATTATAAAAATTTTTAATTAAAAAAATACTAATTCACTAATTCTTTTGCAAATTCCTTGAGAGGATAAATTTTTATTATTTATTATTCCTTTGAGGAACAAGAAAATAGAATAGAAAAATACTGTGTTGATTAGGAAATTTTTTTCATATTTGTAATTAAAGGGACTAAAAGGAATAGAAAAATGTTTTTGCTAATTGGTGGAAGGTACTTTCTATTTGAGAAGATTGAGTCAGGATGAAAAATTATTCCAGTACTCACAGTCCAAGTAAAGAACAGGATATGACTGGTAGGAGTCATCACAAAACTTATTGAAATACCCTTGTCTCTGTGTTCTTTCTCTTTCTGGGTTTTTCGGTCTTCTACATGGTTTCTGCTTTCTGTCTATACTGTGTCCTTTGATCTTCTTACCAGTCTTGACATTTTTTTGGAGAGTGCTGTACAGCCATTATATAACGTGTCCCAGTGAGGTAGAACTTCCTTATTATCATATTAAAGATTTAAGTGTGGATACACCAATAAAGAAAGATCTCAGTCTAGAGTCTTGCCCATGTAAAGTTATGAGTTAAAACATCAAATGAAACCTTGCTTCACATTAGAATTAACTTCAGAATGAAAGCAATTAAAAAATTTTTTTAACTTAATTATTTGGATAGGTAATTCATTCCCATGGTTTAAACATTTAAAAAGAGTAAAAATAAAAGTAAAGAGAAGTCTCCCACTTCATTCCCCTAATCCTCTCAACTGCCAGTTTCTCATCCCTCCCCCACAGGTAACTAATGTAATTAATTTGTTAAAATTACTATGGGTAAATATGAATATACTTATTCCCATCCACCACCACCACCCCCCTTTTTTTTTTTACAGATGAGGTAACATACTCTATATTTGTCACCTTGCCTTTTTCACTTACTATAAGTAAAATAAATCTACTTTTTAAATAATTGCATGGTACTCCTTTGAATGGTTATATCATAATTGAACAAGTCTCCTGGTGAGGGACATTTAGATTATTTTCAACCTTATGCACTTATACACTGTGTCGTAGTGCATAATCTTATATTTAAATCATTTTGTGTAAGTATATTTGAAAGATGAATTCCCAGAAGTGGCCACAGAATATATATGTACATTTGCAATTTTGGTAGTTGCTGCCAAAGGTAGTTGCTGCCAAATTCTGTCATTAGGGTTATACCGATTAACACTCCCACTAGCAGTGTATGAGAATGTCTGTTTACTCACACCCTGGCCAGCACAGTGGATTATAAAACTCAGATCGTTCCCAATCTGACAGGTTAAAGGATGTAGATTTAATTTACAGCTCTCTTGTAAGTAAGACTGAGCATTTAAAAATATGTTTGAGAATCACTTTTACACCAAGGTCAAAGGTTCACATCCCCATACCACCAGCTACCTAAAAAATAAAAAGAGATAAATTTTTTTAGAAAATGAAGAATCACTTTTGCATTTCCTTTTTGGTACACTTTTTGTTTATTCTTTTGCCCAGTTTTTCTATTTGGTTATTTGCCTTTTCTTATTTGTAGCTAGAAGCCAGCTTAAGTTGTATTTAATTAACTCGATTAATACTTTGTCTCTAAAACATTTTGCTCTGCAAGAGATGCCCGTTTTTAGAGAGTCCGTTTCAAGGATCTAAGTTAAATTGTAAAAAGATGGACTGTGAGTGAAGTGCTAAGTAAATAAATGTAGGGGCCTCATTGGTTACAGGCACTCATGTCCTGAACCTGACCCACACCTGGAAGTTCTTAGAGAAAGAGTATTTCCTGTGCGACTATATTCTTTCTTGCTGTGGGCTAGGTGCTGAGCTGCCTCTTTCTCTTCTTGCCTATATTTTTCTTAAAGATCTGTATTAGGAGCAAAGGCACTAGTTCAGGAAAACCTACAAATGTCTTTTTAACATATAAACTTGCTGCTTCAACAGACGAGAGGAATCCCATTAGGCATTGATGGTAGGTGGGTGGGCTATAAGGGCAAGTAGAAATTTCACCTCAGTGTGAGTTAAGTAGGTTTCTCTTGGGCTACTCAAGACCTTACTTTATGTTGTTTCCATGAGACAATAAGTTCTCAGGTACATTCTACTTTTTAAAATTCCGTTCGTGGTGAACTGCTGTTACACACAACAGCATAGATAAGTAAAAGAAATCAGACAATAAATTTAACTATGATTCCATGTATATGAAGGTCAAGAACATAAAAAACTCGTCTATGATGATAGAAGTCAGAATATTGGTTAACTGTAAAAGGGTTGTATTTACTGGAAAAAGGGTATGAAGGAGCCTTCTGGGGGTATAATGTTCTTTATCCTGATCTGGTGATTTCACAGTATATACTAAAAATACACAAGCTTTTCACTTAAGATTTGTGTATTTTTCTGTATATAGGCTATCACTGAGAAAATTTTTTTTCATAGATACAGTATGTGTCTGCCCGTTTAAAACAGTGTATTCTTCTGATTTTAGAAGTAATATTTAGAATGTTGGGAAAACAAAGAAGAACATAAAATCACCATAAACCCATCACCTAAGGGTTGCTACTGTTAACATTTTGGTGTATGTCCTTTGGGTTTTTTCTGTGTCCATTTTCCACGTGATTTATGTAACTTTGCACTTTACCCCACCCATTTTCATTTAATGGTGAAGGTTGCCTTTTTAAAGCTATGGTAGAGTAATACCAGCTTCAGTCTCAAAAGGCAAAATAACTAAACAGAAAAGGGTTTCTGTTTCATTTCTCTAAAGTTAGACATGACCCAACATTGGTTTTATACAACTTGCTTCATAATGCTTTTTAAGTACTAAATGTACTCAGAGGTCAGGGCTAGGAGATAATAAGATCTTTTAAAATTGTTAGGACAGAAATGATTTCAGAAGTTTTATAAAGGGATGCCAGGAAATGGCTAAAATTTCACAACTTGGAAGAAGCAGGCAAAATAAAGGTCAAAAACAAAGCTTCCAAATCTACTTTGCATGGGGGGTGGAGGGGACGCTATCTCATGTGACTGCAATTGTATTTTGTTGCATAAAATGACATTTTTTGAGACTATTTCTGTTGAATCTTGATGGCAATGTTTTTTCATGGGTTACTTTCCTGTGTGTTTGTTCCAGACCCCTGTAAAAGAGCCCAACAGTGAAAATGTAGATATCAGCAGTGGAGGAGGCGTGACAGGCTGGAAGAGCAAATGTTGCTGAGCATTCTCCTGTTCCATCAGTTGCCATCCACCACCCGTTTTCTCTCCCTGCTGCAAAATAAGCCACTCTGTCCATTTTTAACTCTAAACAGATATTTCTGTTCTTCATCTTAACTATCCAGTCCACCTATTTTATTTGTTCTTTCATCTGTGACTGCTTGCTGACTTTATTATAATTTCCTTCAAACAAAAAATGTATAGAAAAATCATGTCTGTGACTTCATTTTTAAATGTACTTGCTCAGCTCACCACTGCATTTCAGTTGTATTATAGTCCAGTTCTTCTTATCAACATTAAAACCTATAGCAATCATTTCAACTCTATTCTGCAAATTGTATAAGAATAAAAGTTAGAATTAACAATTTTATTTTGTACAACAGTGGAATTTTCTGTCATGGATAATGTGCTTGAGTCCCTCTAATCTATAGACACGTGATAGCAAAAGAAACGGAAGCCAGGAAAACACTCATTTTCGCCTTGAATATGTAAATGGGGTTAATTTTGTCCTGTGCCTTATGTGGAAAGGAACTTCTTTGGTTTTTTTCCTTTTTTGTTTTGGTGGAAGCATGTGCAGGAGACATATCATCCATACATAAACCATTAAAATGTTTGTGGTTTGCTTGGCTGTAATTTTTAAAGTAGTTAATTGAGGACAAAGGGTAATGCAGAAATGATAACTTTGGTTTGCTGAGTCTCATTTTAAGTGGCCTTGATATTTAAAACTAGTCCTGCCACCGTTCCTTCTCCTTGGCCACTTTTCCCTTGCGGCCCATCTTCTTGCATGCTGCTTTATTTGCTTCTCTCCTGCCACCTCATGGTATGATTTTTTAAAAATGAAAGGGGCAAACTAGTACGTTTGTCGAGTTTAATATAAAGCTCTGATTTAACTTGCTAAGTAAGCTGAAAGGTAAATTCTAACTGCCTTTTATCAAATGTCAGTTAATCGATGTCTTCCCTCCATTTGCTCCCTGCCCTAAAATGTCTGTGCCAGATTCCTTCATTTGCTGTTTTACTTCTGTGTACCTTTTTCTCCCTGTTTGTTCCCTTCCTGTCTGTCCACTGAGTTTATGAAATGGAGGAGTTAATTGCATGCTCTAGTGTTTGGAGGGTGTTGTGGTTTGTCTTTCTAATTAGGTGTATAGCCTATTCACTTTCCTAGAATAAATCTCTTAACCTAAATTTGAGTAGTCTCCATTTTGGCAGCTCCTCTAGCAGTTTGGTAGCCCAGTAAAGATTGTTTTAAAACAAAAAAATGGGAAGGAGGAGTGAATTTTATTAACATGTTTGCCAAATGTATTGAGATTTGGCCTTCAAAGAACACTTTTTCAGTGTTAAGTTGTCTTTACCTTAAGATTTATAAATACTTTAGAATATTATTAATTTTAAGTCCTATCTTCACATCCTTTTGGAAAACTTGTATTACCATGGATTTGGAAAAAGGACAACAAAACGCTTTTATGTGAAGATGAAATCTCCAGCTATCTCTAACCCTGTCCTTTTTTCACTTCGTTTTTCTAATTTTGCTTCATTGCTTATCACTGGGATAGGGTAAGATAAGTTTGCTATGCTGCTAGCATCCTAAGATGATACCTCTGTTGAAATAATCGTGAATAGCATGATTCATTTCTAGCAGAGGCTGAGTTTAGGACAGCAGCTTCCATTGAAAATTCTTTCTGTGTCGTGAATAGCATTTTAACGACCTCTTGGCTCACGAAAACAAGCAACATAGGGACGTATCTGCTATGAAAATCCAAGAATTTTTCAGATAGTGCCCGAAAAACAATTTTATATGCCTCACTGGTTGTTCTTAGATTTTTCCCTCACTTGACTTTATCATTGTTTACTACTAGTAAAAAAGCAGCATTGCCAAATAATATCTAACTTTCCATTAAAAAAATAATGAAATGATGTTAAGCTTTTCGAAAAGTTTTAGGTTAAATCTATTGTTGTTAGATGAACTTTAATGTATTTGTTGCTTCCCTTTATCTGGAATGTGGCAGTAGCTTTTTTATTTTTAACCCTCTTTAATCTTACTGTTCAATTCACTGACTTAAGGTTTGAGAGCTAAACACTGGGATTTTTGGTTAACAGACTGACAGTTTTGTTTGCATAATTATAATCGGCATTGTACATTACAAAGGATATGGCTACCTTTTGTTAAATCTGCACTTTCTAAATATCAAGAAAAAAGGGAAATGGAGTATAAATCAATTTTTGTATAATCTGTTTGAAACATGAGTTTTATTTGCTTAATATTAGGGCTTTGCCCCTTTTCTGTAAGTCTCCTGGGATCCTATGTAGAAGCTGTTCTCATTAAACACCAAACAGTTAAGTCCATCCTCTGGTACTAGCTACAAATTCGGTTTCATATTCTACTTAATAATTTAAATAAACTGAAATATTTCTAGATGGTCTACTTCTGTTCATATAAAAGCAAAACTTGATTTCCAACTGTGTTGTTTGGTTTTCATTTGTTTATGGAGATGGAGGATTACTTCTGAAAAAACAATGCAAATTAACAAACATTAAGCGTTGCAAAAATAGAGGGAAGTGACTTTCTCAACCTGTGGAAAACTAGGGAGGCAATTTCAAGAGATATCTGTGATAAGAAACTACATAAAAAATAGAATTATCTAGGGCTGGCCAGTTAGCTCAGTTGGTTAGAGTGTAGCCTTGTAACACCAAGGTCACGGGTTCAAATTCCAGAACCAGGCAGCTGTCTCGTGCCTCCCCCCCACCCCATAGAATTATCTATAGAACACTAAAGCAGAATTATCCTGGTGCCAAAACAGGAGATACCCCTATCCTAGTCACTCCCAGCTAATGCTGTTGAATGTGCCCAGAGGCACCAAGGCAGGTTACACCATGTTGGAGGAGGAATCCTTGTTTTAGCAGTGGCTATCCTCTTATCTGAAAAATAGCAAGTATTTCCCACTTTTTTTTCTGAACCATAGCAACAGCTTTGGCTTTATATTTGGCAAAAGAAATGTTTAATTCTAGGGCTGGCCCGTGGCTCACTTGGGAGAGTGTGGTGCTGATAGCACTAAGTCAAGGTTTAGGATCCCCTTACCGGTCATCTTTAAAAAAAAAAAAAAAGGGCCAGCCCGGTGGCGCACGCCGCTTGGGAAGCGCGGCGGCGCTCCCGCCCGAGGGTTCGGATCCCACATACGGACCGGTTCCCGCTCACTGGCTGAGCGAGGCGTGGGAGCAGCGCCGAGGGTTGCGATCCCGTTGCCGGTCCCCGGTCCGGTACGGGGGCAACACTGAGGGTTGCGATCCGTTGCCGGACACAGAAAAAGACAAAAAAAAAAAAAAAAAAAATTTAATTTTTTTTTAAGGCCCCTTTTTCTAAAAAAAAAAAAAAAGGGCCAGCCCGGTGGCGCACGCCGCTTGGGAAGCGCGGCGGCGCTCCCGCCCGAGGGTTCGGATCCCACATACGGACCGGTTCCCGCTCACTGGCTGAGCGAGGCGTGGGAGCAGCGCCGAGGGTTGCGATCCCGTTGCCGGTCCCCGGTCCGGTACGGGGGCAACACTGAGGGTTGCGATCCGTTGCCGGACACAGAAAAAGACAAAAAAAAAAAAAAAAAAGTTTAATTCTGTATTAAGGCCCTATTTGTCAATAATACAGATAAATACTTGTTGACAAAATTCTTTCTGCTGGATGATACATAGAGGTTTTCTCGTGCATGGTTTATAAGAATCACCTGGAGAGTTTTTAATGCTGTCCCATTCCCCGCTTCAACATACAAGGGTACTTCAAAGAGTTCATGGAAAGATTTGTAGTACCTTTTAATTCTGTTTTTTCATGAACTTCCTGGAGCACCCTCCTATTCCTGTTTTGTGTGTGAATGGTGAAGGGTGGGGCCTATGATTATGCCTTTGAAACTGGTATAAGAAAAATAGGATATGGTCCCTACCCTTAATTTTATGGTCTAGTTTAGAAAGCAAAAGTCATTAATAATCAGCTAAGTATATACAAGAGCCAAATAGTTGGAATACAGATTTTAGGTGCTGTACTCAGAAGAGCAAGTTCAGTTGGTGAAAATATCTGGGATGGCTTTTTGAGGGAGGAGGGACATGAATTGGTTCTTGAACATGTAGATTGATTGGCTAGGGCAGAGGGGAGGGCATCGTGGGAAGTCACAAAGGCTTGGCTTTTGTGGGAAACCGGAAGTGCACCTGGATGATGTCCTAGGTGATGCGGAGTCATGGTAAGGTCTTAAGAGTGGTGAGAGCAGTGTGAGGAAAACTAGATGGTTGGAAGAGGAGAAACTGAAGGGTTCTAGAGTCTCATAGGAAGTTGCTAAATTAATCAAGGTTTGAATAGGACTTGGCTAAGATGATGGCAGAAGGAAATGCAGGGTTAAAGTTAAGGGGAGTATGTGAAGGGCAAAGTAGGTAGCTTGGTGCTTGTGGCACTGTTCTAGGTTCTTTGGATTATGTCTTCAACATCCTGATGTAGTACTCATTTTGCAAAATAAGAAACTCAGATTAATTTGCTTGAATTGCACAACCAGTTGGTGCTGGATTTGGATTTTGAAACCAGGCCTGACACCACTGTCCCTCCTATTATGTCACCATATCATAGTTTCTTAGGAGAAGGTCCCGAGGGTTAGTTATAATGATTGTAATGGGGGTAATAAGTGTGTGCCAGAGCCAACAGAAAAACAATGCTTGAGTGTAGACTCGGGTGGTTAAAGTAACCATTAAGCCTGACTTTGGTATCTTCTGACAGAGTAATGCCCTTGGAAAATGCTTAACTCAGTGTACTACCATTTTTGTTTTAAATCTATATTATTCCTCACCATTGCTAATTGTTTCATCCTAGTTCAAATAATCTTTTGGCTGAAAGGAAACAATAAGCAAGTGGCTTTTCACAGTTGTTCTAAAGCTATAAGCACTTTGAGGGGGACTTCTGTTGCTGTTTAATAATGTCTGCAACAGTGAGTAATAGTGGTAAAATAACTCAAAATAGAGGTGAAGGGAGAGAAGGCAGCTGGATACAGTTTATGCCATCTTCTTTGGTGGATTTGAGGTAGTATAGTTTATGCCATCTTCCTTCGTGGATTTGAGATAGTTTATATTAAACGACTAGTACAGTATGACCTGAAATAAGATCCGGAGCCATGTAGGGGAAGTGAGGGATGTAAGCGAAAGAGTGCTTTGCTGGGGACACTGAGTTTAGGTCTGAGATTTCCAGCACCAACTTGAAAAGGGAGGCCATGTATTCCTGTTCATCCAGTTAAAGAGGGCATAACAGTTGCTAAGAAAAGGAAATCTCTAGCACAAAAGTCAGGAAGTTTTAACATTAAAGGTCAATGAACTACAAAGTGAAAATGTCTCCAGTGCAGGTGTATCAAGTGCATAAATGTGCTTGTATGCCTCTATCATTTATTGAATACCACAGAAACGCCAGAGTAAATTATAAATCAATGATGTTTCTACCGGAAGCTGAAGTAATAAAATCTAGGTCTGTAGCTTTATGGTGATCTGACTTACTACAGACATGTAATCTATCACTTCTTAAAGAAAGGGTAATTGATGTTATCATTATTCTGAAATAGTCTCAGTTGGTCTTTTGACAGGAGCTAGAGAGTAGTCAATTCAAGATTAAGCGCTCTAGTAAGTGCTTCAAGGGCTGGTTTTTAGTGTTAAATTGAAAAGATCCATTTGCTTTAGACAACGAATATGCAGGTTGCAGAGTTGATGTTGCTTTGAAAATGTCAGGACTCAGGCCATTTCGCCTGTGCCTCTTCTGAAGTCTCTGAAGTATTACATCAAATCCTCATAGGTTTCATGTATATCACGTAAGTCTGGAAGATTTTGAAGGCAGATGACTTTGCGGTGAAACGACTTGTGTGGTGGAAGTGCTGAGTAGGGCTTCTTCCGGGCCAGCTTACTGGGATGAGTTAGTTAGAAATCAAATGTAATTCCATGCTTTCCTTTTACTTGTCTTATTTATGTTCTATCACCCAGTTTTGAGACCTCAACTGTTGACTCTCCCTCTCAGCCACCCAGTACTGTTGAGTTTTCTTACGTTATGTCAGGTCTTCCCCTTTACATTCCCGCTGCTCTACTTTTGGTACTTGCCAGTCTCCTCTGGAGCACTGTTAGTTTTCCAGCAGATTACCTTGTGTTGGTCTCCCTCACACACCCCTCGTCTATCTTGCACAGATCAGAAGGTTAATCTTCCTGAAGCCCACTTTCCTCCTCAAGAATATACAGTGACCCTGTTACCTACAGCAAGGATCTGTCATGGTTTGTTGCTGTCCAAGCTTCCAGGAGAATACAGCTTGCTATTACAGCTTTCACTTTAACCAAAGTGGTGCACAAATCCGCTCAGCTATTCATAGGCCTCAAAACAGATCAGGCCACAAAATTTTTGCTTCTACCACCACTTTGCTTAAATAACATCCACCAGTATCAGTTTTGGTTCTTAGCTGCAAACAGTAAAAACTAACTGGCTAGTTTAAGCAGTAGAGGACATTTATTAAGAGGCTATTATGGTTGTATTTTAATAAGGTGGTATTGGGAAAAAATGGTGGTAGCAGTGGCATAATTTTTCATTATTTACAAATCCCTCCATAGAAACCCAGCAAGTAGTGAACAACTTATATAGCAAAAATAATTGACAAGGTATTCCCACAACTCCCCCACATACAAGCAAGCAGGGCCAAACTCTGACAGAAACAAGGGCTGCATAATATCAGCATCTGTGGGGAGGAAAGCAAAGGGGAGCAATGGGCATGTGATGGACCTAGGAGCTCCAAAATAGCCACAGGTACTCAAAGGCTCCGTAAACCAATCTGAGAGCAGTGGCTGGAAATGGAAGGGGTCTGCACACTCCAATAGCAAGTGAGCACAAGGGATCCACAATAAACTCTGTGATGGCTACAGCAGTCTGGGCCCTAAAAGACCCTTTTCCCACTAAAAGAAACCAAGGTTTTTTTAAATGGCAGATTCCAAGTTGGTGGCAGAACATGTGTAAGATGGGCCTGAATTGTCACATCAGACAAACTCAATAGGGCTTGGGAGCCAACTTGAAGAGGCCAACTCTGACCAAAGCTGAGACAGTTGGAATACATCAAATATGTTTAAATCCCCACGTTTATAATGATACTAAACACACACACACACCCCAACTGGTCACTATGCGAGGATAACTGGGAAATATCTCTCTCCTCCCCCTGTAACTTCCCTCTCTGGTAAATAAAGGAATCAATAATTTATCTTGTCTTCCCCATATAAACTATGTCACTGGGTAACTAAATAAGAAATGAGATGAAGTTTCTCTATAGAAAAGTATTCCTGCAAAGAAATGATAGAATCTAATTGAATCTAACTGAAAGTCTAAATGAAATTAGAACCTATTTTGCAACCTCTAATGAATTAATGGATCTAGGCAATGATCAATGGCTACGAACATCACAAAAAGAGAGATCCAACAAAATATATATTTATGTACCTTCTGACCAGCACACAATACTTCTTATGGTGAGGCCATGCCAAAAAAGATCAAATCTGTAGCCTAGATTCAATTGCCAATTTATAGGAAATCTGAGGATGACAACTGCCATTTTCCACTGGGAGGTTGCAGACCCTGAAGCTGCCCCACCTCTGATTCGCAGGTGTGAGACTGGAATCTGCCTCCCTGAAGGATGAAGATGACAAAGTGGCAGAAATAATTTTTATTTATTTATTTATTTTTAAAAGATGACCAGTAAGGGGATCTTAACCCTTGACTTGGTGTTGACAGCACCGCACTCTCCCAAGTGAGCCACAGGCCGGCCCAGAAATAATTTTTAGACAATGCCTAATATGAAAGAAAATGGATCAGCTTCTGGGTGCGGGGGACACAACTGTGTTTCCATTCCTCTCCTGTGTCTTGGGTGACTGTAAAGAGTTTTTCAACTCCCAAAGATATAATCTGAAGCATTCTTGGATTTCAGAAGAGTGACTTCTTTTTTTTTTTTTTTTTTTTTTTTTTTTTTTTTTTTTTTTTTTTTT
>NW_007728456.1:215622-239503 GCF_000696425.1 Galeopterus variegatus | reverse complement strand
GGGCTGTAAAAAGTTTTTTACCCCCCCAAAATATAAAATGAGAAATTTTTTGGTTTTAAAAAAGGGGTTTTTTTTTTTTTTTTTTTTTTTTCCTTTTTTTTTTTTGTCTTTTTTCGTGTCCGGCAACGGATCGCAACCCTCAGTGTCGTGCCCGTACCGGACCGGACCGGCAACGGGATCGCAACCCTCGGTGTTGCACCCACACCTCGCTCAGCCAGTGAGCGGGAACCGGTCTGTATGTGGGATCCGAACCCTTGGTGGGAGCGCCGCCGTGCTCCCAAGCGGCTCACTGTAGCAGTGTGCCACCGGGCCGGCCCAGAAGAGTGACTTCTTTATGCCTTCTCGATCAGTAAATAAAGCTCCATATTTCTGACCATTTATCAGTTTAATCATCTAAAGTGTAATCACAAACTCATCAATTAAATATGTTTAAAATTTTCTCTCAGAAAAAAAGGAAATCTCCCTTTTGGCTCTCTGAGCAGCACCATGGTGGTTGGTAAGAACAAGCGCCTTACAAAAGGCAGCAAAAAGATAGCCAAGAAGAAAGTGGTTGATCCATTTTCTAAGAGAGATTGGTATGGTGTGAAGTGCCTGCTGTGTTTAATATAAGAACCATTGGGGCCAGCCCGCGGCTCACTTGGGAGAGCGTGGTGCTGACACCACCAAGTCAAGGGTTAAGATCCCCTTACGGATCATCTTTAAAAAAAAAAAAAAGAAATATTGAAAAAATACCAGTCACCAAGACTCAAGGAACCAAAATTGCATCTGATGGCCTCAAGGGTCATGTGTTTGAAGTGAGCATTGCTGATCTGCAGAATGATGAAATTACATTTAGAAAATTCAAGCATGTCCAGGGCAAAAACTGCCTAACTTCCATGACATGGATCTTACTCATGACAAAATGTGTTCCATGGTCAAAAAATGGCAGACCATGATTGAAGCTCATGTTGATGTCAAGTCTACCGATGGTTATTTGCTTCGTCTGTTCTAAAAAGCGCAACAATCAGATATGGAAGACTTATGCTCAGCACCAACAGGTCTGCCGAATCCGGAAAAAGATGATGGAAATCATGACCCGAGAGGTGCAGACCAACGACTTGAAAGAAGTGATCAATAAATTGATTCCAGACAGCATTGGAAAAGACATAGAAAAGCTTGCCAATCTATTTATCTTCTTCATGATGTCTTTGTTAGAAAAGTAAAAATGCTGAAGAAGCCCAAAGTTGAATTGGGAAAACTCATGGAGCTTCATGGTGAAGGCAGTAGTTCTGGAAAAACTACTGGGGATGAAACAGGTGCTAAAGTTGAACGAGCTGATGGATATGAACCATCAGTCCAAGAATCTGTTTAAAATTCAGAACTTTAATAGTGACAAATAAAAAAATCCCGTTTACAAAAAAGAAAAAGAAAATCTGAGGACAGAGGAACATATCAAACTATATTAATCACTAATTCCAGACTGGTAAACTTTACAAGACAATTTATCCAGCCTTTCAACAATTAAATTTCAATGGGGGGGAGAGAGAAATAAGCAGGCAAGGCTAAACCACAGCGTGTTTAGCTAGAAAGTAGAGAGGTAATACACTATAAAGAAAATTATGGAAATGATTACCCTAAATGTCAGGACAGGGATAGTCTCAGCAGAGGAAGGAGTTATGACTGGTAGGGGCATATGGAGGGTTTGTGAGATAGTAAAATACTATCTACTGGCATAAATATTGGTTAAAAGGGTATTTGTCTTTTAACAATTCATTAATCTACACATTTGTTTTATGTGGGTTTTAAAATCTGTATTATAAATTTAACCATAAAAGGCTGTGTGTGGGTGTGTGTTTACAATTATATAGGGTGGCTCCCAATCTCCAGGACCATAGAACCAGTCTTAACAGACTGTGTAGCCAAGACCGATGTTCAAAATTAGGCTCAGAAGAATCGGGCTGCTCGGGCCCTATTGTCATTGCTGATGAACACAAACTTCATGCCCCAAGAATTGTCACTGCTGCCTCTGAAAATGATATAGCTGCCACCAGTGCCAAAACCCTTGCGAAGGTGGCCACAGTGTGGCCTTTGCTTCTTTGTTTCAGTGACTTCTGGCTCAGAGTTATGTGATTCCCATGCTCTGCCAAGGTCGTGAACCAATGCCTATGCCCTTGCTACTCAAAGTGTGTTCTTCGGCTCAACTGCAGTGGGATTGCCTGGGAGTTTGTTAGAAATGCAGAACCTCAGCACAATTAGAATCTGCGTTTAAATGCAGAGTCTACATTTAAACCAAGTTATTCTTCCTCATACTACAATTTGAGAAGGGCTGACCTGCATTATTCTTCTGCGGCCAATCCAAATCCCACCATCAGGTAAGTGATCCACTCCTGAGCAGGGACGTGGCCTCTCCCTTCTTCATGCTGCGAACAGCGCTTTTAGCACACATTTCTGCTGGGCATTTATTGCATACTTCCTTGGTTGTACTTAATTGTGTTCTGTGTGGTTTATCTCCTTAACGATTTTGTAAGCATCTGGTGGGCAGGGACTCTGTCTTGTCCCTTTTGTGTCTTCACAGATCTTAGTGCATTGCTGCCCATGTAGCAGGTGCCCAGGACATGTGTCGAGTGTCCAGTGACTTTCCTTCAGCTTCCTTCTCCCCACCATGTCCAGCAAGAGATGCATTGTTCTCCTTTTCCCCACTCCCACTTTCACGCATTCATAGTTGTATTTAGATTTAAAGACAACTTCAATTATAAATTTAAAAGAACTGTAAAATTCAAGCCCAAGTCTATTCTTACTACTTTCGGATTTTCAATTGGTTGACTCCCAATGGATCTGTTTCCTTGCCTCAAGGAGGTGGACTACTAGAAAGCCCTCTGACACTCAGTCCAGTGAAATATTCTATGATTCTGCAGTTCCCATTGCTGGTTTATCCAAGACTCACAATACTCCAACTCTTCTGGGGTTGGCGAGGAGAGGGTGGGGGCGGGAGGTTGTGTGTGGAAACTGTAAATGAAATGTAGACTTGCTGCACCCCCTTGTGACTATTCCTGGGAACTGCACCTTTTCATTGTGCCATGAGATACTTTGCATAATAAACCCACGATGAATTCAGGGTAAACATAGCCACACAAAATTAAATTCTCTCTCCCAACTCCCACTAAAATGTCAGTAAAGGAATTTATAAGTATAAGCTTACAACAACCAAAAAGAGAGGGGCAAGAGACATTTGCAAATGAGGATTAGAAGTTTTATTTATGCAAATATTAAACAATTATGAAAGTCCTTAAAAATGGAAGATGGACAACAGAACTGACATAGACCGTAAGTTACAACCTAAATGTTTTCAAAGAGATGCCAATAAGAAGTGAGCAGATTTGCCCTGAAGAATCCCAGGAGTGGCAGGATTTACAAGTACTAGGTTCCATGAAAAAGTAAGGCATGTGGCAATAGGCTAAAAATGGGGACTGATTGAAAGTCAGTACAGGAAATAATGGGGTTGCCAGGTGTCCCTCTCCCACTAACGTTAGTAGAAGGAAAGAAATAATAAAGATTAAAACATAAATAAACAAAAGAGAATAGAGAAACAATGGAAAAAAATCAACAAAATGAAGAGGTTGGGTTTTTTAGATCAACAAAATAGACAAACCCTTAATTATATTAAGAAAGAAATGGGTGCTGGCTGGTTAGCTCAGTTGTTTAGAGCTAGTACTGGGTTTGGATCCCCATACAGGACAGCTGACAAAATGAATGAATGAATAAATAAATTAATTAATTAAAGAAAGAAAGAAAAAAAAGAACACCGAAATAACTAAAATCAGAATGAAAGAAGAGACATTACAACTGAAACATTCTGCCACAGAAATGAGAAAGATTATGAGACTATTACAAACAATTATACACCAACAAACTGGATAACCTAGAAGAAATGGATACATTCTCAGAACCTAACAAGACTAAATCGTAAAGAAATAGAAAATCTGAATAGGCCTATAATTAGTAAGGAGATTGAATCATTATCAAAAATCTCCCCCAAAAGAAAAGCCTAGAACCAGGTGGCCTCACTGGAGAATTCTAAAAAATACTCATATTTAAACTGCATTTACTAGAGGAAAACAGAAAATGCTTCATGACATTGGACTGGGCAAGGATTTTTTTGGATAAGACCTCAAAAGTACAGGCAACAAAAGCAAAAATAGGCAAATGGGATTACATCCAACTAAAAAGCTTCTGCACAGCAAAGGAAACAATCAAACCTATAGAATGGGAGAAAGTATTTGCAAACTATGCATCTGACAAGGGGTTAATATCCAGAATATATAAGGAACTCAAAACAACTCAATAGCAAAAGACACAAACACACACACACACAAACACATAACCTGATTATAAAAGAAAAATGGGCAAAAGACCTAAATAGACATTTCTCTAAAGACATACCAGTAGGTAGATAGGCCAATAGGTAGATGAAAAAATGCTCGACATCACTAATCATCAGGGAAATGCAAATCAAGACCACAATGAAATATCACCTCACCCCAGTTAGAATGGCTATTATCAATAAGACAAAAAATAACAAATGCTAAGGAGAATGCAGACAAAGGGGAACTTTTATATACTGTTGGTGGGAATATAAGTTGGTACAGCCATTATGGAAAACAGTATGGAGTTTCCTCACAAAATTAAAAATAGAGCTACCATATGATCCAGCAATCCCAGTACTGGGTATAGACAAAGGTAAGGAAATCATTATGTCAAAGAGATGTCTGCATTCTCATGTTCATTGCAACACTATTCACGATAGTCAAAATATGGAATCAAACTAAGTGTCCATCTATGGTTAAATGGATAAAGAAAATGTGGTACATATAGGTACAATAGAATACTATTCAGCCATAAAACAGAATGAAATCCTGTCATTTGCAGCAATATGGATGAACCTGGAGGACATTATGTTAAGTGAAATAAGCCAGGCACAGAAAGACAAATACCATGTGATCTCACTCATATGTGGAATCTAAAAAGAAGATCTCATAGAAGTGGAGAGCAGAATTGTGTAAGGAGGAGGTTAAAGTATAATGCCCTCCAAATTGAGAGGGTTTTTCAGTACTGAAGAAGGAAATAGGCAGGTCCATTCAGTAATCAGAGATATTTATTAATCAGGGTGACTTACAGACAAGGAAGCTGGATGCAGTGAAGAATCAGATGTCAGCAGATGAGAACTCTAGCTCTGAGGTTAGACAATGTTTACATAGCAAAGCCGCTGTTACCAAGAATAACTTCAAGGAAACATCTTTAGAAAATAAGGTAATAACATCATTCACCAAGTGTCTTGTGATCCATGTGGCTCGGTTGGGGAGCACAGAACACTGATGCCACCTGCTGTAATAGGTCACTCACTCCCTAAAATCTATGTTCCTGTTTACACTTGCCCTAATCTTAAGGTGTAACTGGTCAGTGAAGCAAAGGAATAAGGCTAAGAGTCAACATGGCAAATAGAGCACAAAATGGCATTGGTTTTGTTCACCCTCTAACAGGAATAGTGGTTACCAGAGGCCAGGGAGGAGAGGTGGAAGAAGAGGATGGGAAGAGGTTGGTCAATGGGTACAAAGTTACTGTTAGATAGAAGAAATAAGTTCCGGTGTTCTATTACACAGTAGGATGATTACAGCTAATAATAATGTATATTTCAAGATAGCTAGAAGAGAGGATTTTGAATGTTATCACCACAAAGAAATGATAAATGTTTGAAATGATGGATATGCTAATTACCCTGATTTAATCATTATACGATGTATACATGTATTGAAACATCACACTGTATGCTGTGTGTACAATTATTATGTGTCAATTATAAATAAAACTTAAAAAAGAAATTGAAGATGACAAATAAATGGAAAGGCATCCCGTGTTTGTGGAATGGAAGACTTAATTTAATATTGTTAAAATATCCATAGTACTCAAAGTAATCTACAGATTCAGTGCAATCCCTATCAAAATCCCCATGGCATTTTTTTTTTTGCAGAAATAGAGAAAAAAAAATCCTAAAATTCACATAGAAAGGTGTGGTGTTAATAACACCAAGGTCAAGGGTTCAGATCCTGGTACTGACCAGCCACCAAAAACTAAAAAAAACCCAACATATGGAATTGGAATATCAAAGGACCCCAAATAGCCAAAACAATCTTGAGAAGGAAGTACGAAGTTGGAGGATTCACACTTTCTTCCTTGTTTCAAAACATACTACAAAGCTACAGTTATCAAAACAGTATGGTATTGGCATTAAGACAGACACATGGACAACCAATGAAACAGAATAGAGTCCAGAAATAAACCCTCATGTATATGGTCAAATGATTTTCAACAAGGGTGCCAAGACTACACAATGAGGAAAAGATAGTCTGTTCAACAAATGATGTTGGGAAAACTGGATATCTGTATAAAAAAGAATGAAGATGAACCCTTATGTTACACACAGTACAAAACTTAACTCAGAATGAATTAAAGACCTAAATGTAAGACCTGAAACTATAAAATTCCTAGAAGAAAACATAGGGGAAAATCTTCATGACATTGGACTTAGCGATGATTTCTTGGATATGACACCAAAAACACAGGTAACAAAATATAAAATAGACAATGGGACTGCACCAAACACAAAAGCTTTTGTGCATCAAAAGAAACAATAGAGTAAAAAGGCAATATACAGAATGAGAGAACATAATTGGAAATCATATATCAGATAAGGGGTAAATATCCAGAATTTATAATGAACTCCTACAAGTCAATAACAAAAATCAAATAACCCAATTTAGGGGCCAGCCCGGTGGCGCACTGCTACAGTGCGCCGCTTGGGAGCGTGGTGGCACTCCTGCCGAGGGTTCGGATCCCACATACAGACCGGTTCCCGCTCACTGGCTGAGCGAGGTGAGGGTGCAACACCGAGGGTTGTGATCCCGTTGCTGGTCCCGGTCTGGTACGGGCGCGACACTGAGGGTTGCAATCCGTTGCCGGACACGAAAAAAGACAAAAAAAAAAAGGAAAAAAGTAAATAAATAAATAAATAACCCAATTTAAAAATGGGCAAAGGACTTGAACAGGCATTTCTCCAAAGAAGATATGCAAATGACAAACAAGTACATGAAAAGATGCTCAATATCACTAATCATCAGGGAAATGAAAATCAGAACCACAATGAGATGTCACTTTACACCTGTTAGGATGGCCACTATTGAAAAAACAGAATATAACAAGGTGAAGATGTAGAGAAATTGGAACACTTGCACGCTGTTGGTGGGATTCTAAAATGGTGCAGCCACTGTGTAAAACAATTTTTTAAAAATTAGGAATAAGACTACAATATGATCCAACACCTCCACTTCTGGATATATAGCCAAAAGAATTGAAAACAGAATCTTGAAGAGATATTTGCACACCCATGTTCATCGCAGTATTATTCACAATAAGCAAGATGTGGACACAACCTAAATGTCCATCAATGGATGAATGCATGAAGAAAATGTGTTATGTATATACAATGGAATATTATTCAGCCTTAAAATATAAGGAAATCCTGTCACATGCTAACACACGGATGAAACTTGAGGAACTTATGCTAAGTGAAATAAGCCAATCACAAAAAGACAAGTATTGCATGATTTTACTATATGAGGTATCTAAAGTAATCAAACTCATAGAAACCGAAAGTAGAATGATTGCCAGGGACTGGGGGAGGGAGGAATGGGGAGTTGTTCAATGGATATAGAGTTTCAGTCATACAAGATGCAAAAGTTCTAGATATCTGTTGTACAACAATGTGGACAGTTAACAATACTTGTACTGTAATGTACACTTAAAAATGGTTAGGAGAGGGCTGGACAGTTAGCTCAGTTGGTTATGGCATGATACTGGTAAAACCAAGGTCCAGGGTTCAATCCCTGTACCATCCAGTCACACACACAAAAATTGTTAGGACGGTAAATTTATGTGTTTTTTACCATAATTTTAAAAAATTAAGGCAAATCAAAATTTTAAAAATACAAGAGACTTGAAAAGACATTTATTCAAGGATGATATGCAAAGGGCCTAGAAGCACATGAAAAAATGCTCTACCTCGTTAATCACTGGGAAATGCAAATCAAAATTACAATGAGATACCACTTCACCCCATTAGGATGGCTATAACAATAACAACCCAAAAAACAGGCAAACTGAAAACAAAAAACAGAAGACAAGTGCTGATGAGAACGTGGAGAAAATGCAACGCACGTACATTGCTAGGGGGAAGGTAAAATGGTACAGCCACTGTGAAAAACAGTCTGCCGGTTCCTCAATAAGAAACAACCCAAAAAACAGGCAAACTGAAAACAAAAACCAGAAGACAAGTGCTGATGAGAACGTGGAGAAAATGCAACGCACGTACATCGCTAGGGGGAAGGTAAAATGGTACAGCCACTGTGAAAAACAGTCTGCCGGTTCCTCAATAAGTTCAACATAGAATTACCATGTGATCTAGTAATTCCACTCCTAGGTATTTACCCAAAAGAACTGAAAACAGGTGTTCAAACAAAAACTTGAATAGGAATGTTCACAGCAGCACTATTCACAATAACCCAAAGATAGAAACAACTCAAATGTCCATCAGCTGGTGAATGGATCAACAAAATGTGGAATATCCAAACACTGGAATATTACTCAGCCATAAAAAGTAATAAAGCACTGATACATGCTACAATATGGATGAACATAGAAAACATTATGGTAAATGAGTGAAGCCAGACGCAAAAGCCCACATATTATATGACTCCATTATAGAAAATATCCAGAATAGATGAATCCATAGAGATTGAAAGTAGATTAGTGGTTGCCAGGGCTGGAGAACAGGGAATGAGGAGTGACTGCTAATGGTTATGGAGTTTCCTTTTGGGTGATAAAGATGTTCTAGAACTAGATAGCGGTGATGATTGCACAACATTGTGAATGTACTAAATGCCACTGAATTGTGCATTTTAAAATTATGAATTTTATGTTATGTGAATGTTGCCACCCTTTTTTAGAATGGCATTATGCAATTTAATCAGTAGTTCAGTAGTAAATTAAACACTTTGGACTCAATAGGATTCCATTCACAACACAAATAAATTGAAACAGAATTTCATAAAAATTTATAAATTCTCATTTCATGCTAATAGCCAGTGATTTCACAGTGAGTTTTGAGTTTCTGAATTGGATCGACTTGTGAGGCCAGGACCATAACATAAAAGATAAATCGAACTTACCAAGAAGGCATTCAGTCACTATGTAGGTGACTTCTTGGCCTGACTAGAGCTGTAAGCTCAGGGTTCTCAGTTGCTGACTTTGTCCCTGCTACCAGGTTTGGTTGCTTGGTGGTGGGGAGGCTGTGCACACAGCTGCATAGCAGGTGGTAAGGGTAGATTTGTAGGTGATTTGCCTGATTATAAAAGTATCAACCAGGGCTGGCCGGTTAGCTCGGTTGGTTAGAAGGCAGTGTTACAACACCGAGATCAAGGGTTTGGATCCCTGGACCAGCCAGCCACCAAAACAACAACATCGAAAAGTATCAGCCATGTGTGGTTTTTCTGTAGGAAACAATTGCATTTCCCCGGGAAATGGAGGACCTCTCTCCTTTTCCTGATTCGAATGGTAAGCCAGTATGTCAACTCCTAGGATTTGCTGCTATCTTCAAAATGTCAGGTCTTAAATCTGGAGAAGAAAGCTATCATGCCCTTTTGGAGCCATGAATATTATCCAGGTTCTACCTATTGCTCAGATTGGCAGAGGAGTTTTTAATTTAAAAAAAGTTCAATTTAGCAATTTTTTCTTTCATGGATTGTGCTTTTGGTGGTGTAACCCGGCTTAAGGTCACCTAGATTTTCTCTTATGGCTCTAGGAGTTTTATATCTTTGCATTTTACATTTAGGGTTATGACCCATCTTGAATTAATTTTTCTGAAGGGTGTAAGGTCTGTGTCTAGATTCTTTTTTTTTTTTTTTTTTGGTATGGGCATGTCCAACTGTTCCAGCACCATTTGTTGAAAAGACAATCCTTTTCCATTGAATTATCTTTGCTACCTTGTCAAAGATCAGTTGACTATATTTGTGTGGTTCTATTTCTGGGCTCTCTATTCTCTGCCACTGATGTTATTTGTTTTATTGCTCAGATTGGAATTTCAGTGGAATTACTGGACAATCTGTCTCAGCGAATAAAATCAAGGCTGCTGGATCCTCAGCTCATTCAGCAAAGTGATTCACATAAAAGATATTGGAAATTTTCTACAGTTTTGCTTCATCGTTTGCTGTCACTTAAGCTCGGACAACAAGTTCATGTGAACTGTTTGTTCAGGCAAGTGTAGTTCTGAAATGGTGTGAAAGACAAAAAGCACAAAAACCTTTCTTTTAGGAAACAATTTGATTAATTGTTAAAGAATTCTGAAACTTGCCATTTTAAAAATAATACCATTTAGGAGCAAGAGATGAAAAAGATAATGAGGCTTGAGTTTTAAAATGTCTTATTGAGGGCCGGCCCGTGGCTCACTCGGGAGAGTGTGGTGCTGACAACACCAAGTCAAGGGTTAAGATCCCTTACTGGTCAGCTTCTAAAGAAAATTAAAAAAAAACAGAGTGTGGTGCTGACAACACCAAGTCAAGGGTTAAGATCCCTTACTGGTCAGCTTCTAAAGAAAATTAAAAAAAAACAAAACTCTTAGTGATTATGGAGCTTAAGTAAAAGAAATTTTACAAAATTAAAAACATGAATAATGAAAATATTGAAACATGTTAATAATTTATGACTTTTTTTCTTAAGCTTAAAATACTATTTAGAGTCAAAACGCTTTATTTGTTTTGGCTAAACATGCATTATTTACTTAATAATAAAGCATATCCATTTAAAAAAATACCTAACTTATAAAAAGCATACACTTGATTTATAGTGTTTAACACTACTGACCAAAACTTAAAATTCTAGCTTTCTGAAATTTCATGAGTTATTTATTTTTAGGAAGGAGCCTTTCAGGAACAACCTATAGATAAGAATTCGGTTTCAATTACTCTTTATAGCTATAAATTCTCTCTCTCTTTTTTTTTTTGGTGGCTGGCCAGTGACCTTGGTGTTATCAGCACCATGCTCTAACCAAGTGGGCATGGTTAGGGCCATTTATAGGGCCAGCCCTATAAATTTTCTTTTTTATGATAAATTATAAACATGCAAAATGATCCCCTTATATAGTCTCCTTTCTACATTTTCTTGCGTAATGAACAGTATTAGGTAAATTACAAAAACCGATCAAATTGTGTTGCTTTCTTACCTTGCAGCATTCTAAGACGTTTTATGGGTCGGCCCGGTGGCGCACTGCTACAGTGCGCCGCTTGGGAAGCGCGGTGGCGCTCCCGCCGAGGGTTCGGATCCCACATGCAGACCGGTTCCCGCTCACTGGCTGAGCGAGGTGTGGGAGCAACACCGAGGGTTGCGATCCCGTTGCCGGTCCCGGTCCGGTACGGGTGTGACACTGAGGGTTGCAGTCCGTTGCCGGACATGAAAAAAGACAAAAAGGAAAGAAAAAAAAAAAAAAGACGTTTTATAATTCACATCACAGAAATAAGAAAGAAAATCTGAACTGAGCTGTTCTTAATTGTGGAAGACTTATGAAAAGGAAACTAATGATATTATACACTGGGTATTTGTGTTTTTGTTTTTGCTTTTGTTTTTTTGTGACTGGTAAGGGGATTGTAACCCCTGGCTTGGTGTCGCCCACACCACGCTCAGCCAGTGAGTGCACCGGCCATCCCTATATAGGATCCAAACCTACGGCCTCGGCGCTCCCAGTGCTGCACTCTCCCGAGTGAGCCACGGGGTCAGCCCTACACTGGCTTTAATTAGGGCTGAAAGTCAACAAATATAAGTCATTTTAAAAAATATTCTAATGAATATCCCAGCCCTTTCTAAGAACACTAGGTGATATCCATACAGTGTTCCAAACATCAACAGTAAGAAAGACTTCCAGACTGTTTGATCTATCCAGCAGAGAGGGCAGAGATTATAGTGTTCCAGCCACAGGAGTACATAGCAATTGTGGACAGAATTGTGGACACATTTCCCTCAGACCACAACACAGACTTCTTGATTGTTTTCAACTCTGACAGGCAACCATCACCTGGACTGGGCAGATGAGACTGCCTGGAGTACAATCTACAGGTTACTAAAAGGAAGCAGGAGTCCGTGAAGAAATGACTGATTCTGGGGCTGGAACAGGGAAAGCGCAAAATCAGCCTGGAATATCCTATTGTTATATACACACTATGTTTTTTCTATACCTGTGCATACATACCTATGAGTTTAATTTATAAATTAGGCACAGTAAGAGATTAACAATAATAGCTACCAATAAAATAGAACAATTATAACAATAAGCCAGCATCACTAAGCTTGTGTTTGGGGCCATTATTAAGTAAAATAAGGATCACTTGAACACAAGCATTGTGATACCAGTACAGTCAATCTCAAAACCAAAATGGCTACTAAGTTGACTAATGGGTTGGGAGCATCTCCAGGGTGGACAGAGGGATGATTCACGTCCTGGGTGGGACAGAATGGGACAGTATGATATTTCATTGGGTTGCTCAGAATGGTATGCAATCTAAAACTTATGAATTGTTTATTTCTGGAATTTTCCACGTAATATTTTCAGACTGGATTGACATGGTGTAACTGAAACCGCGGAAAGGGAAATTGTGGAAAGGGAAACCAGGGCAAAGGGGGGACTACTATAGTAGGAAAGGAAGGAAACTCCCTCAATCTGACAAAGGAAGATCGTCTACAAAAAAAACTACAGCTTGGGCCGGCCCGGTGGCGCACTGGATAGTGCGCTGCTTGGGAAGCACGGCGGCGCTCCCGCCCGAGGGTTCGGATCCCACATACAGACCGGTTCCCGCTCACTGGCTGAGCGAGGCGCGGGGGCAACGCCGAGGGTTGCAATCCCGTTGCTGGTCCCCGGTCCGGTACGGGGGCAACACTGAGGGTTGCGATCCGTTGCCGGACACGGAAAAAGACAAAAAAACAAAACAAACAAAAAAAAACTACAGCTAACAGCAAAGCCCATTCTGAACGATACACACATTTTTAAGGCTGTTGATATATATTATCAAGTTGCCCAATAAATTTTTTTAAAACGAATAGATAGAAGGGATCCTCTTAATGGACACTAAAACATCACTGGAATAAGTAAAACCACAATGCCAGTTAACTTGGAGGTCCACATGCCATTCCTTCTATAACTGGTACCTATTTGTCTTGCCCATTGCAGGCAGCTGCAATGGGAATGGTTGACCACAAGCCCAGCTGCAGACACCTGAAGACACAGTCACGATTGAGTCTGTATAATGCATGGCTGGGGTCTCTCAGGGGGATAAATGATTACCTAAATCATACACCCCACAAATTGATCCTTAATCTTGCAAAAGAGAACCTGCAGGAGAATAGAAAACACAGTTGCAACAAAATGTTGGAACTCTATCCTTGGAAATTAGAGATTGTGAAGGAAGTGAAAGACAAGGCCGAATAATCAAGTTTATGTATGTACAGAACAAGTGATAAATGGCTAAATCTGAAGTAAAGAGGTAGTGAAAAGATTTTATTTATCAGAGAGACTTGGGTTGAATGAGGGCAAGGAGATTCACCTCCCTGGGCGCCCTGTGAGGCGGCAGACTGGCTGTGCCCTACTGTGGAGGACACACTATCCCCCAAACCCTCATCTTGACCTGTTTCCTAGGGACTGTGCCCATCAGGCTTTCCCCTGGAGGAAACCAGCTTTGCTGTGAGGCCTGGTGCTCCCCCTGGTGGGCAGCAAAGTACCTGCTTTGAGAATATTCAGATATCAGAATATTAGAGCTGGGCAGGGCCCCATACCACCAAGATCTATTTCCTCATTAAAAAAAAAAAAATGTAACAAAAGTTTTCTCCCTGAACTGCTGAAAAATAATTACAGAATGTGTAACTTGATTGGGGTAATCATTCCACAATATATGCGCATATATATAGATAAATAATTGATTGATTACACAATTAATTATTACAGAGGACAAAGGCCATGATAACTGGGCAGTATAAGAAGGTACATTTTCTTCTTAGGTATAAACATAATGGACTAAAGCTAAAGGGAGATTTCTCTTCTTTTGTATAATATTTACTTTTTTGGGTTTTTAAAAAATCAAATAAAAATCACCTAACTTCCAGGAATAATCACTGTTAGAATTTTGGTGTCTTTCCTTCATATTTAATGTATAAATGATTGGGATCAGATTTAATATGCAGCTTTAAATCGTGCCATTTTCCACTTTATATTCTCCCATGAGAATTTTCCCCTCCTTAAATATTCTTTGTAAGCATGGGGGAAGAAAAATAGAATGGGAAGTAAGGAAGGAGAAATTGAGGATGTCAACAACTTTTTTTGGAAAAGGGAGAAAACAAATCAGTTAAGGAGTTGGATCTTCAAAGGGTCTGGGACTTCCAAAGAAGGGCAGAAGGAGGGAAAATAAAGGGGAAGCATGGGCTCTTCCCCGCCCAAACCCCAATTGGAAAGGCTGCGGGAAAGGCTGCCAGGAGGTGAGGGGTGTTCTGGGCAGAGGCGAACATAGAAGAGAGTTTGCCAGTCACAAACCCGGAGCACTAGAGGGTCCTGTGGCCGGGCTGAGAGGCTGCTGGTGGATAGGGGAATGAGTCTTACTGGAAGGTGCAGCGCATGTGAGGGCTGAGAGTCACAGCAACTCTGGGTGACCACCAAGGTTCGGATTTCTGGTGGTGATGGAGGTAAAGAGGGGAGCGAGGCCTGGGGAGAGGGGTCAGATGGGTCTTGGGATGAGAGGGTGGGCCCAGGTCTCTTCCCGCACTGATGCTTCCTTCCCTTGGTGACCTGGCTTTCCTCCACAATGGCTCTCAGATCCCGCTGATGGGGGTACCCAGACTCTGTCTTCTGCTCATTTTCTTCCTCTCACCTGTCTTCTTTTTTTAGTTGTTTATTTTTTTTTAAATTTTAATTGACACATATTAATTATACATATTTATAGGTTACTCTGTGATATTTGGATACATGTAAACAGTGTGCAATGATCAAATCAGGTTAGTCAACATATCCACCTCCTCAAACGCTTATCATTTATTTGTGTTGGGAACATTCAAAATCCTCTCTTCTAGCTAATTGAAATACAAAAAAATTGTTCATTGTAGGCACCCTACAGTGCCTCAGAACACTAGGTCTTATTCCTCCTATCTAGCTGTAATTCTGATCGGTTAACCAACCTCACTATCTCCCCTCCCCCTACTACCTTTCCCAGCCTCTAGTAACACCATTCTACTCTCTGCTTCTAGGACATTAACTTTCTTAGCTTTCACATACGAGTGAGAACATGCAGTATTTCTCCTTCTGTGCCTGGCTTACTTCACTTAACATAATGTCCTCCAAGCTCAGCCATGTTGCTGTGAATGGCAGGATTTCATTCTTTTTTATGGCTGAATAGTATTCCATTGTGTATATAGACCACATTTTCTTTTATCCATTCATCTGTTGTTGAACACATAGGTTGATCACATATTTGGCTATTGTGGATAGTGCTACAATAAACATGGGGTGCAAATATCTCTTTGTACACTGATTTTCTTTCCTTTGGATGTATACCCAGTAGCAGGCTTGCTGGATCATATGGTAGTTCTAGTTTTAGTGTTTTGAGGAAACTCCATACTGTTTTCCATAATGTCTGTACTAATTTACTTTTCCACCAGCAGTGTATAAGAGTTCCCCTTTCTCTGCATCTTTACCAGCATTTGTTATTTTGTGTCTTTTTGGTAACAGCCACTCTAACTGGGGTCAGATGATATCTCATTTTGGTTTTGATTTGCATTTCCCTGATGATTAGTGATGTTGAGCATTTTTTCCTGTACCTTTCTTTTGAGAAATGTATATTTGGTTCATTTTCCCATTTTTAAATTGGATTCATTGTTTTTCTGCTGTTGAATTATTTGAGTTATTTGTATATTCTCGATATTAACCCCTTGTTGCATATTTGCAAATATTTTCTCCCCTTCTGCAGGTTGCCTCTTCACTCTGTTGATTGTTTCCTTTGCTGTGCAGAAGCTTTTTAGTTTGATGTAATGCCATTTGTCTATTTTTGCTTTTGTTGCCTGTGCTTTTGAAGTCTTCTTCATAAAATCTTTGCCCAGACCAATGTCCTAGAGTGTTTCCTCTATGTTTTCTTCTACTAGTTTCATAGTTTTGGGTCTTACATCAAGTCTTTAATCCATTTTGAGTTGATTTTTTTTTTATACAGTGAGAGATAGGGGCCTAGTTTTATTCTTCTGCATATGGATATCCATTTTTCCCAGCACCATATAATGAAGAGACTGTCTTTTTCTCAATGAATATTCTTGGCACCTTTGTCAAAAATCAGTTGGCTGTAAATCTGTGGCTTTATTTCTAGGTTCTCTATTCTGTTCCATTGGTCTGTGTGTCAGTTTTTATGCCTGCGCCATGCTGTTTTGGTTATTGTAGCTCTGTAGTATATTTTGAAGTCAGGTAGTGTGATGCCTGCAGATTTGTTCCTTTTGCTCCGGATTGCTTTGGCTATCTGGGGTCTTTTGTGGTTCCATATGTATTTTAGGATTGTTTTTTCTATTTCTGTGGAGAGTGTCATTGGTATTTTGATAGGGATTGCATTGAATATGTAGATCACTTTCAGTAGTATGATCATTTTCAAAACATTATTCTATCACTCCACGAACATGGGATGTCATTCCATTTTTTTGTGTCTTCAATTTCTTTCATTAGTGTTTTATAGTTTTCCTGTAGAGATCTTTTACCTCTCTGATTAAATTTATTCCGAGGTTTTTTTGGTTTTTTGTTTTTAGCTATCGTAAATACAGTTGCTTTTTTGATTTCTTTTTCAACTCCTTGTTTTTGGTGTATAGAAACAGTACTGATTTTTGTATGTTGATTTTGTGTCCTGCAACTTTACTGAATTGATCAGTTCTAAGAAGTTTTTTTTTTTTTTTTTTATCTTTTAGGGTTTTCTATATATAAGACCTGCAAACAGGGACAATTTGACTTCCTTCTTTGCAATTTGGATGCTCTTTATTTCTTTCTCTTGCCTAATTGCTCTGGCTAGAACTTCTAATTAAATAAGAGTGGTGAAAATTGGCATCCTGGTCTTGTTGTTCTTAGATGGAAAGCTGAAAGCTTTTGTATGATATCATCTGTGGGTTTGTCATACATGGCCTTTATCATGTTGAGATACTTTCCTTCTATACCTAATTTGTTGAGGGTTTTCATCATGAGAGGACATTGAATTTTGTCAAATGCTTTTTCTGTATCTATTGAGATGATCATGTGTTTTTGTCCTTCATTCTGTTGATATTATATGTCATGTTTATTGATTTGCTTATGTTGAACTATCCTTGCATCCCTGGGATAAATCCCATTTGACCCTGGTGCCCATTTCCTCGTTTTAAAAGTGAACTGGCTTTTGATTATCAAATAAATGCCTCTTTACTACATAGAACCTTGGAAAATATTTGAAAGGCAGAAAATCATTATCAGTTATTCCAGATGCAAACATTTTTAATGTTAGAGCACATTTCCTTTGTTTCTTTTCTTATAGTTCATTTATTCATTCATGAAATGTTATATCCTGTTGTATCCTGACTTTTTCATATAATGCTATAACAGGAAAAATTTCCCACATCATTACAGTTCTTGTGTAAGCATCATTTCTAATGGGTGTGTAGTACTCCATGGTACATTTGCCTTAGAAATGTCTAATGACAGTACAGCTGCCCTCAGCTGCCCAGTACAGAGATGAGAAGGAGACACAAACAGTTAATATTTATAGCTACTATTCATTAAAGTGTGTACCAGACACTGCTTTATATACATCATACACAAAGTGGATACTATTTTTAACCCCATTTTATAATGAGTGACAGTGGTGTGCTAGTAAATGTTTTATAACTACTCCCCAGGAAAAAAAAAGTCCTGATTCATAGCACTTGCCAATTTCTATTGTGTAAATATTCCTACATGGTCAATTTATTTTTTTATTTTTTATTTTATTTATTTATTTATTTATTTATTTATTTATTTATTTATTTGTGACCGGTAAGGGGATCGGAACCCTTGGCTTGGTGTTGCCCGCACCGCGCTCAGCCAGTGAGCACACAGGCCATCCCTATACAGGATCCGAACCCGTGGTGGGAGCGTCGCTGTGCTCCCAGCGCCACACTCTACCGAGTGAGCCACGGGGTCGGCCCTACATGGTCAATTTAAAGCTATTAACATGACATCACTGAACACAGAGCTGGGAAGAGATGCATAGTAGCATACCATTATATAGTTCTTTCAGCCATACAGATACAATAGAGGTAAATAAACTTGAGAGCACAGAAATAGTAAAATGTAATAATGAGGAAATGCTGAGTTTTAAGTATTTATTATGGTTTTATAACATAATTAGTTTATTTGTGACTTTTTAAGATTTAATTTTAATAATGGCTGCGTTTAATAACCCACTTGCGAAATTTTGACAACTGTCTCTTTCCACCATTGGAAAAAGGTTAGTAACTTACAAAGCCATTGGACTTTAAATGTCATCCTTCCAGTCCTAGAGCCATTTTGCCTTACCTGTTGGTGCCTGGTGTAAGCCAGACACCACGTTAGTACTTACAGAGAACCAAATATGAATAGATACAATGGGGGAGGTGTATATAAGTAAATGATTATAATACAACATTCTATGGCGTACAAATTCTATGGCAGTGGTATGATGTGCACACTGTGGAGAGATAAATCGATTTTATGTTGGGGAATCTGACTTTTTTTAAAGGGAAGGTGACACTTAGGAAATGATCAACAATGGTTGCTGACATCACAAAAAGAGAGACAATCTGACATTGTATGCCTCCCAATGGAAGAACATATGTCTCTTACAGACATAGTCATGTCAAAAAACAAAATTCAAATGATCTGAATTTGATTTAAGTCACTACATTCTACTATCAATTTAGAGAAAATCAGAAGACAGACCAACATGATAAACTACCCAAAAGGACTGAATCAGCAAAATGCAGACTGTGGGAAATACTACAGGACAAATGAGTCAGTTTCTTCTACAGATAAATTGCAAGGAAAAAATATATGGACCTTATTGGGGACTTTGATTCAAATAAACAAACTTAAAAAAATGTACAAGACAGTTGGGGAAATATGAACACTGACTAAATATTTTATGATATTAGGAAAATATATGTTTTTTAGTTGTGTAATTATTATGGCTCTATCTTGTAAAAAAAAGTTCCTATCCTTAGAGATACATATAGAAATATTTATAGATAAAATGATATTTAAGATTTGTTTCAAAGTTCTATGAGGACATTTATTGTCAATTGGTTTTTGGCAAGGGTGCCAAGACAATTAAATGGGGGAAAGAATAATCTTTTCAACAATTGTGAGAGGAAAACTGGATATCCACGTGCAAAAGACTGAAGTTGGACTCCTACCTCACACCATATACGAAAATGAACTAAAAATAGGTCATAGACCTAAATGTTAGAGCTAAAATGGTAACACTCTTAGAAGAAAACATGAATAAATGGTTGTAACCTTAAGTTAGACAATGGTTTCTTAGATATGACACCAAAATCAAAAACACACACAAAAAAACAAGTTGGACTACATCAAAATAAAAAACTTTTGTGCTCAAAACAATAATTCGAGTGAAAAGACAACCCACAGAATGGGAGAAAATACTTGCAAATCATATCCAGAATATATAAAGACCTTTTGCAACTCAACAATAAAAAGACAAATAACCCAATTTTAAAATGGGCCAGGGATTAAAACATATTTTTTGAAAGAAGACATACAAATGTCCAATAAGCACATGAAAAGATATTCAGCAATGTTAGTCATTAGGGAAAACGTATATCAAAACCACAATGAGATACCATTTCATACCCGCAAGGATGGTTGTGATAAAAAAAACCCACAGTAACAAGTGTTGAAAAAGATGTGAAGAAATTGGAGCTGCCATATATCGCTGGTGGGAACGTTAAATGGTGCAGACACTTTGGAAAACAGTTTGGCAGTTCTTCAAAAAGTTAACCATAGAGTTACTATATGATCCAGCAATTCCACCCATAAGGTGGAGAAATGAAAACATATGTCCACACAAAAACTTGTACACAAATGTTTATAGCAGCATTATTCATGATAGCCAAAAATGTGGAAACAACCCTATGTCCATCAACTGATAAATGGATAAATAAAATATGGTATATTCAAATTGTGGGATGTTATTCAGTAATAAAAAGAAATGAAGTACTGATATCTGAATGAACCTTGAATTCTTAAGCTAAGTGAGAGAAGCCAGCCCACAGAAGATCACACATTTTATTATTCCATGCATATGAAAATGTACAGGATCAGCAAAATGATAGAGATATAAAATAGATTAGTGGTTATTTAGGGCTGGGGGAGGGGTTAGGAAAGGGATTGACTGCTCACGGGTATGATTTTTCTTTAAGACAGAGATGAACATGTTTGAAAATTAGATTGTGGTGATGGTTGCATAATATGATGAATATACTAAAAACATTGAATTGTACACTTTTTTTTGCAGCTGGCTGGTGAGAGGATCCAACCCCTTGGCCTTGGTGTTATAACACCATGCTCTAACCAACTGAACTCATCGGCTGGCCTGAATTGTACACTTTAAATGGATGAATTTTTTTTTTTTTTAGTGGCTGGCCCGTTCTGGGAACCAAACCCTTGACCTTGTTGTTACAAGGCCGTGCTCTAACCAACTGAGCTAACTGGCCAGCCCTAATCGGATGAATTGTATAGTATATAAATTACATTCAAAAAATCTGTTTAAAAAAAATTCTATGAAGAAGGGGAATAAATAGGTACATAAAAATAAGACCAGCCGTGAGTTGGTAATGTAAAAATAAGACCAGCCGTGAGTTGGTAATGTAAAAATAAGACCAGCCGTGAGTTGGTAATGTAAAAATAAGATCAGCCGTGAGTTGATAAGTGTTGAAGCTGGGAGACGAATACATGGGGATTCAAAATGCTATTGTGTCTACTTATGTTTACATTTAGAATTTTCTGAAATAAAAAGTTAAATACAATATTCCCTAGAATTCCCAGACGGGCTTACCCAAATGTCCCCTGGCCTCTCCCGATGTGTGGGTCTAGAAAAGGCCATCTGTCCTACAGGTGGGGTGGGACAGCTTTCGCCGTCCTTCTACTCCATTGACCATCCTGCGCCACTCATGGGCAGCTTGACCAACCTCTACCACAGCCTGGCTTCTGGGCCAACAGTGGGCCTCTGCCAGGACTGTGGCCCCTCCCTGTCCCTCCAGACCACGGACCTCTCGTCTCCTCCTCCCCTCAGCCAGTAGGGAACCACCTTGTCCTTGTCACCAGCAACCCTGTCAGCATGGAGTCCGCAGCAGAGCCGCTGGGATCCCAGTGCCCAGCTTGTTCTTCTGCCCTGCAGCCCTCCTGCCCCCACAGACTCTCAGAGGAGGAAGCGCGGGCCCGGCCTCTCACACCTCCCAGGCCCCTGGCTCCCTCACTTCCACACCAGCTGCTCGCTCTGGCCTCTCTTCCTCCCTCGTGGTGCTTTCCTGGCTCTCCTTCCTGCCAGCGTTCCCCCAGCGTCTCTGTCCAAGGAAAGATCTACATGTTTCTGACTCCAGGTGAGACCAAGTTCCTTCCTACAGGGCTCCTGGGGCTCAAGTAAATCAAGGGATGTATGTGTCTGAGCACTCATGTCAGGTCCCTGGAGATTTCCCTACAGTTAGGAAGCCTTGGGGAGGCTCTGAAACATTCTACAACAGTGAGGAGTGGGGCCCGTCTGGTTGGGTGGATTTACCTGATGTCTCACACCTGTGTTCTTCTAAAGGCAGCTGAAATCCAGGGTTACAGGGTGTTGGTATGAAATATGAAGGGTGGCCTGGGGGAGAGAAAATATGAGGAGGAACTGAAGCCAGCTGGGACAGTGGCTCCACCAAAGAGGAGGCAGGGGCTCCATGACACACGGAGAAAGCGGAATTGCCAGGACTTGGCGACTAGTTGGACGTAATGGTTAGGGGGAAGATTTCCAGGTCGGAGGACCAGGTGATGTCCTTAGCTGGGATAGAAAATAAAAGAGGTCCAAGCTCAAGTGACTGTTGAACTGGACATGCCTGCAAGTGCCTTGATGGCGTGAAGGGGCACAGCTGGAAGTTGAGGTCTAGAGCTGAGGTGATGCTAAGAGAAGTCACCACAGATGTGGCCCTAACATCCAGGGCTCAGAGATAAAGTGACCATATGGCCTGGTCCCGGTTTACATCTGCTGTCTGGTGTCTTGGTTATGCCTGTTGTCCTGGCCAGGGGGGAGGCGGTTAGCACCCCGTTCACTCCCAAAGGTGTTTCAGTTTGAGTGACATAGGGGCACCCTACTCAAGAGAGACCCTGAAGGAAGCCTGTCCTCTCCCTCCAACCTAAGACCCTGCGTTCCCTTCTTAGACTCCGATCTTTTTCACCTTTCTCTGTTTCCTTCTTCCCTTCTGCCAGGTTTCTCCTTCCCACATCCCTGGGAAAGATGCCACCCCCATCCCCACCCCCACAGACCCAAGACAGCCTTAGTCCATCTGGGTCACCCCTAGGTCGCCAGGGTGGCTGAAGGAGGAGGAAGGGTGGCAGGGAGCTCTTCAGCCTTGCCCCCACCCACGTGGGGTGAGAAGGCCAGGGTGCTGAGCCAGGCCGGCAGGCAGGAGGTCCCCTCACGGCTCGGCTCCTTTCCTGCTGTGTGGCCTTGGGGCAAAGCATTTCTGCTCTGGAGTCTCAGTTTCTCCCTCTGCAACAGATGGAGACTGAGCTAGTGATCGGAAATCTCTCTTCCCCTGAGAAGTTGTTTCTCTTGGGCATCAGGCCATCCGACGCCCGACCTAAGTCGCCTCAGAAGAGTTGTGCGTGTACGAATGTGGAGGTCTCCCGTGGGTACCGAGGCTGAGGACTAGAGTCAACGGAGCCCTTTAAGGATAAGCCTAGGGGGTAAGGCCCACTTGGCGGTTGCACGCCCCACGCAGTTGGCCTGTCCCGCGGCAGGCCTGCATCAGCCCTTGGTCACCTGCAGAAGGCGCCACAGACACACCGAGGGCGAGGGGGGCCTCAGGCCGGTGGCGAGGCCAAGGCCACCGCAGCTTCCGGGAAGGGCTTCCCAAGGGGTGTCCCAGAGCTGGAGCCGACAGGGATTAGAAGGAAGAGGCGAGGAGAGGAGAAAAGGAAGAGCAAGTTAAACGACGGGAATGAGGGAGGGGACGGGGGTCTTGGGACCAGGTTACGCGCCGCAGTCACACACCGCGTGCTGTGTGTATGCTGGAGCTCTCTGGTCACAGGACTCGTGCAAACCGGACAAGAGGGCGCTGGGAACTTGCAGGGGGGCCGAGGAGGTGGGATTCGGCAGTAGGATTTGTACTCAAACCGGGTTCGAGTCCTGGCTGCCACCGACCTCTCTGCGTCTCAGTTTGCTCATCAGGAAAATGGGGTTAAGGAGGCTGCCTCGCCGGGCTCTGTGAAGCTGGAAGTGATACATGTCCTGACGCAGCGACCGCCGCTAGGGTCGCGGCACTTGAGTTCAGAGCAGGAGCTCCGGGCGGCGGGGCAGGACCCGGCGCGGGGAGGGCGGGACTCCGGGAGCCGCGGCCCGAGGGGAGCCGAGAGGCGGCGTCCCGCTCCCCCCCGGGGGCCCGGACCCCGCAGACGCCGCTTCGGGTGTCCCCTCTCCTTCCAGGCGCCAGGCACCGGCTGTCACCTGCACGCTCGCGGAGCTCGGCGGGGAGGCGGGACTCGGCG
>NW_007728456.1:208587-214622 GCF_000696425.1 Galeopterus variegatus | reverse complement strand
CCGCCGCCCCACGGCCCCCCGCCCCGGCCGCGCCCCCCTCCGTCCCTTTGTCTCCGGCCTCTCACCTCGGTCCTCCCGCATCCCATGGGCCTCAGACTCTGGCTTCCCCCCGCCGTCACCCCCCGGCCCCGATCCACCCCTTTTGGGGCTCTTCTCGCACCCTCCTTTCGCATCCTAGGGAGCAGCCCCCGGTCCTCTGGGGCGGGCGGGCCATCTTCGGGAGTGCCCCCAGGACCCCTGCCGGGCGTGTCCCCTAGATCCCCGGCCCTCCCCCACATCTCATCCCACTTCTCCATGGGGTCCGGGGGCCCCTGTCTGCTCTGCTGATGGGACCATGCATGGGGCCCCGAGAGGGGACGCCTGGAGGCTGCATGGAGCGAGGGGACCGTTTGGAGGAAGGGGGTTGCTTGGCTGGGGGAGGGGCGGGAGCCGGGGCTGGCAGCCAGGCCGGGGGGTTTGTGTGTGAGAAGAATAGGGGTTTGGCCCGCGTTGGCACACTCGCTTCCCTGAATGCTAATGGGGCCCGCAGTCCCCTCTCCTGTCCGCGGGGCCCGAAAGCCCCTCTTGCGGCCCGCAGCGGCCAGGAGCGGCACAGTGAGCGCCCGCGTGTCCGGAGCAGGCTGCGTAGGAGCGTCCGTGCCCGGGCCGTCGGGCACAGGTGCCCGGCAGTCCTACGTGTCGTTGTCCGGACCGTCACCGATGGTCAGCGTGTGATCCTGAGGCCGCCCGTGTCCGCAGCAAAGCTGCAAGTGTCTTCGAGTGAATGGGCTGTGCCCCCAGGTTCTTCCCGGCCACTTCCCACACATCCTCTCTGGCATCTCTCCCTCCTGGGAGTCTTTTGTGAGCTCCTCAGTCTGGGTAGAGCCTCCTTTGGCCTCTTGACATCTCACGGCACCCCTGTCTTGTCTTCCGTGTGCACCCCATTATAATGGCCTGTTTCTCATCTTCCTCCCGGGCTGCACCTTCTCGAGGAGGGCATCGTTGCCTAACAAAGATTATGGAGAGAATGAATGAATGAGTGAAGGGACAACTGCTGTGATGGCCCAGCTGTGTTTGTGACTGTGTGGCTATGGCTGCAGTCACCATTAGGGTGTGAATATGTGATCAAAATTGTGTGGCCTTGAAGGTCCTGTGTGTCTGTGCATTGGGGAGAGGCCCCTTGGTGGGACCATTAGACTGAGTTGTGACCTTTGGGCTGTCATGGTTCAACTGTTGATGATCCTGACCCAGGGCTATTGGTGTGTGTCTGTGTGTCTGTGGCCTGTGTCCCCGTGGAAGAGTGGGCTGGAGCTCTAAAAAGAGATTGTAGAATCAGAGGAGAGCTTCCTCCGCCCCAGGAGGTGAGGAGTTGAGGAGGAAGGCTCAGACAACACTCGCTGTCTACACACACACACGCGCACACACGCACAAGGGGAGGCAGGCCCTCCCTGCAGGCCTTGAACACCCCCCATCCACCCCCATACACATTCTTCATGAAGCCCCCAGCTGTCAGGGTAAACCATCTCCCATTTGGTTGGGTGGCAGACATTTAGTAAGTTGTGTCTGAAAGATGTGGTGAAGGTGGCGTCCCCCACCCCCACCCTGCCCACCAGCTGCAGCCAGGAGACGGCCCCATCAGCCTCCTGGAAGCTGGGCCACCCCTCCTGCTCCCCTGGAAACCGTTGCTGAGGTTGGAGCCTCCTGGGCTCAGGCCCCTCCCAATTCCCAACACCTCTGCCCCGGGGCAGCTTCCCCCAGGACTGGGCTCCCCTCTCCTGTCTTCTAAATCTGCCCCCTTCTCTGCCCCCCCCCACCCCCGCCATCATCACTGTGACTGGGAGGATGAAGGGTACGGGAGGGACAGCTAAGAAGCAGCTTCTCTGAGATGGAGTTAGGGGTATCTGGGAACTTCTCCCCTCTCCTTTGAGGTCCCCATGGCAGTGGGTGGAAAGGAAGGGCTGCCCGTGACAGAGCCAGGAATCAGCTCCCCTAAGTCCTGCCATTCTCCTGACCCATGGCTCTGGGGGACCTTTCACAGCTGGGACCCACAAGAGACAGTCCCTTCTTGGCCCTCTCCACTGCTCCAACAAAGCCCTCCTTGCCTGGCCTAGGCATTGACTTGGGGGCTGAGAATTCTGCCAGAGTGAATTTGCCTGGCCCTGAGGCCCAGCTCAAGTGTCCGCTACTCAGTAATGAATGTCTCCCTTCCTCAACCCACCCCCAGCCAGAGTCTCCTGCTCTCCTCTCTGAGTCCCAGACATCCTCCACTCAGTGCCTCAAACTTGCCACTGTTTTCTGTTATATGTCTTCCTACCTCCCTTGGGGCCTAAGGGCTCCTGGAGGTCAGGGGCTGGCCGGGCTCATACTGTGGGAGCCCCCAGCCCCAGCACGGAGCCAGGGACAGCAGGCCCTCCAATCAAATGATGAATGAGGGACCGTGGCTGGGCTGGTTGCTGGGGCCCCAGCAGGATTCCAAGCACTGAGAGACACAGAGCCTGACTCCCAGCCTGTAGGTCACAGCTGGCAGCCCGCATGTTCCTTGAGCATTACTGACCTGGACAGGGATGATGCGGAGCTGTCCCCAGGCGGGGTCTTGGTGAGGAGGTGAGGAGGTCAACCTGCCTGTTCTTTCTGCCCCTCCTAACATTCTCTCTTCCTTTCCCTCCTCCTCTGTCCCCCTTTCCCTTCCTAGGGGAATATGCTGAGGGTGTCAGTGAGCGAGACATCTTGCTCATCCACTCCTGCCGCCAGTGGACAACGGTGACAGCCCACACCCTGGAGGAGGGCCACTACGTCATTGGGCCCAAGATCGACATCCCCCTGCAGTACCCAGGTGTGCTCAGCCAGGGACAGACAGCATAAAGCTGTGCGGGGTGTGGGCAGGAGGGGCTGGGGCCAAGGGTAGAGGTGGAACACTTGTGGGGAGCTGCAGGGATGAGTGAGGACAAGGCTGGCAGGGTGGTGGTTAGGGTTGGGGTCAGGTCAGAGTTAGGGTCCAGTGGTTTCCACACTGTTCTTTGGAGCCCTGGGTTTCTGGAGAGGTGGATCACAGTATACAAGCTTTGATTCACATAAAAAAAAAAAGATTTTAAAGTAATGATTAAAAAATCCCCATAACCTCCAATTGCTACAAATCAAACCTTGACCCTAGTTAGAGACCTTCCGTGTGTACCCTGAACTGCCTCCTTAACCCTGTTTTGTACAGACCCTCAAAGAAAACATCTCCTGCCAGGATCTTCTCAGTATTGTGCAACCAGAAACCTTCAGAAACAAAGGGATGCTCAGGCTGACCTGTCAGCCATAATCCTGTTTTTCTAAATTTTTTGTGTAAAACTCATTGTTTTCATTGATTGACTTTATAAGTGGATGTTACACTTTTACACTTTTAAAGATTATGCAAATGAGCTACTTTTATCTGTTTTATGTATGATGTTGACATTTAATAAGATTTTGTTTGAAGAGAGGATTCTGTTGCCAAAAAAGAAAGCACAGCCCTTTCATTTTACAGATGATGAAACCAAGGGCCCAAAGAGGAAAGTGACTTGCCCAGGGTCACACAGCTAGTAAGGGGAGAGAAAGGGCCAGGACCCAGGTATCCTGACTCCTGGGTTGGTGCTTGCTGCACCGTGACACCAGGAAGGCAGGGTTGTTGTCCCCTGTGTGAGAGGGATGGGAATCGGGTGGTCCCATTCCAGAGATGTGCCCACGTGAGCTCAGGATCCCTTAGCTACTATGTATTAAGCATGTGCTGCGTTCCGGACACTGGGCCGAGCATTTTTGTCATTTCGTCCTCACAGCAGCCCTGTGAGGAAGTCTTATCAGCTGCATCTAGCTCATTAGGAATCTGAGGCTGCAGGACACGGGGCTGCTCCCCAGCACGCATGTGGTGCGCACCTGCAGCCCCCGCAACTCTGGGAACGCTGTGAGCCGGGAAGGTTCACAGCCCTCCTCACAGGGACCACTGCCCCCTCCGGCCCCGAGTCTCCCCTGAGCCAGTGGACAGGGTTTGTCCTTTCCACAGGCCTCTGCTCTTCACAACCTTGCCAAGGTGACCCCCCCTCATTAAAAGATGAAGCCCACAAGTGTCTTTCTGACCTGGGGCTCTGTCCTGGGCCCGGAGCCCTTTGGGGGCCTGCTTGAGCTAGAAATTTCCCAGCCTGGGAATCTGGCATCTGCTCAGGGAGAGGTCCCAGGTCTTCCTGGGATAAAAAAGCAGAGGCTGGGAAAAGCCCTGACAGCAACGCGACTTCAGGGACTGTGTCTAGGTCAGCTGTGTCATTAAAACTCTGGGAAACCACGTCTCCAAGGGAACTATGAGACAGGGGGCTCCTAACCCTTTCCTGCATCTCCTTTGGTGCCCCCGCGTGCGTGGGTAATGGGGTGACAGCTGGTCCCAGCCCCACCTTTGCGGTGGGCGGCTCCGGCCCGCCCGTGTGGGGGAGGGGCGGCGGGTTAACGAGGGGCCTCTGACTGCAGGCTCCACGCCGATTCCTCCTAATGAATTAATAATGGCGCTGGCGGGCGGGGGCAGCCGGCTGCGGACCGCGGAGAGAGCCGTGCGGGAGGAGGGGAGAGGCGGAGGGCGGCGCCCCGCGCGGGTGGGGCTGGGGGCGCTGCGCGGTGACCCGGGTCTCCAGGCTGCGGCCCGCTGCTCCGGGGGTCAGGGAGAACTAGCTCCTCAGAGACAGCCCCCCGCGGGTCCTGCTGGAGGGACCAGGCACCTTCCCTAAGCGCGGGGCCACTTTGCAGCCTTGGCTTCGTGCCCTGCAGAGGACTTGGCACATGCGCCCTGTGAGCCAAGTAGTACGCTTCCATTCTACAGATGGGAAAACTGAAGCCCAGAGAGATTAAGTGATTCACCCAAGGTCATTATCGCTGGTTGGTGGCAGAGCTGGGTCCAACCGGGTCTGTCCCACTTCAAAACCAGAGCTTTTACCCGCCATTCTTTACTGAGCGTGTGCTGTGGGTCAGGCGCTGGGAGGAGGGGTGGTAACCAGGGCCCTGCTCCAGCCCTCAAGGCGCCTCAGGCTGGAAGGGAGGATCAGGGCAGCGCAAAGGTGTTCTAGGAGGGCAAGGGCAGGGGAGAGGGGCTGGCCAGGCTGGAGCAGGTCCCTAGGGGTGACCTCAGGTACCACATAAGGGGAGGCCGGGGAGGAAGCTGCCCCCAGGGCTGGGCTGCAAGGGGGAGGAAAAGGCTTCCAGGGGCCTCGGCCTCACTCCCTGGAGGCCTCCCTTCCTCCCTCGCAGCAGTAATGACCGGGGCTGGGCTCCAGGCTGTGGCTGAGGGGGGAGGGTGCTGGGTGCCATGGTTACATCGATCTTTCCTGCCACATCCTCCCCTGGCTCCAGCCCTGACTTGGCTCCAAATCTCACCACAGGGGGCAGTGGGCATTTCTCCCTGCCTGGCTGCTTGTGGTTCAGGGGGTTGTGTGTGGATGTGCGGTGGGGGGAGACAGGGTAAGAGAGGGAGATACTCTTAGATGGCTGACCTGCAACTCTGGCTTCCTGACCCCCAGACCCCTGCTCCTCGCCAGCTCCCTCCTCATTTTATCCCTGCTGCCCTCTAGGGCTACTGAACATCTGAGGCCTCTTCCCATGAGCTCCCAGGGTGGTGGGGGCAGGACTGGGGGCTCCCCTTCCAGCTTTCTCCTGGGCATTTCCCCTTATCTTCCTGGCTCTCATTTCCCTCCCTCTCGATGCTGATGCTTTGGCCCTGCCCCTTGGCCCTCTGCTCTTCATACCCTGCATGAGGGGGGGTCTTAATCTGGGTCTCTAGCTCTGCTTTGGGGGCTCCAGGAGCCCCCAGCACTGTATACAAAATTGTATGTGTGTTCATGTTAGGAGTACATGTGGGCATTTTTCTGGAATGAGGGTCTGTGAAGGGTTAAGACCCTCTGCTCTTCCTCTTCCCTGAGCCACCTCACTTGCCCCACAACTGAAGCTGCCACCTGTGGGCTGATGGCTTCAGTCTGTTAGGCTGATCAGTAGTCCCCAAGCTCTGCACTCAAAGTAGTGGTACCCGCCCCAGGAGCACTGCTGGAGGCCCCTCCCTCCCG
>NW_007728456.1:205164-208182 GCF_000696425.1 Galeopterus variegatus | reverse complement strand
GCCCCCCACCCCAGGATCTGCCCCTGCCCCTCAGTATGTTCCAGTTCCCAGTTTTGGTCAACAGCTCTGCCATCTCCATTTCTGACCAGGTCCCTTCCTTCCCTACCTCCACCTCTTTCGAGTCCTCCCAAGTTGGAGGAGTCTCCCTTCTAAGTATCTCTTGATCTGCTCCTTTCTTGCTATTCCTGAGCTCTGCTCCAAAACTCATGACTGGGTTCTTGACCTGACTGGCTTCCCAGTTATCTCAACAGGGTTCAACCATGGATCATGATATTTCCTTGCTCAAGACACTCCAGTGGGTCTCATTTCTTACAGAATAAAGTCCTGCTGCCTTAGCATGGCATTCAAAGCCTTTCAAAACCCACTCGCTGTCTGCTTTACCTCCCTTCTCCCTCCTGGCATGCACCATTTTGGGCAGGCAGTCTACTTCTGTGTCTCTGTCTTTGCTGAAGCTATTACTTCCACGTGCAAAGCCTATTCTATAAAATCCCTTTCATTCTTAAGGTGCAGCCTCAATGATCCTCTTAGACTCTGCCAGTCAGGATTCTCTGAAGCCAGTGGTCCACCAGCTCTTTCTCCACGTGCAAAGCCTATTCTATAAAATCCCTTTCATTCTTAAGGTGCAGCCTCAATGATCCCCTTAGACTCTGCCAGTCAGGATTCTCTGAAGCCAGTGGTCCACCAGCTCTTTCGTCACGAGTCTCTTGTGGCACCTGTCACATCTTGCCATCATTGGGGACTCACAGTCTCACCCACTATATCTGGACTTCTTAGAGGGCAGACTGTTTTGCACAGATTTGTACCCTCAGTAGGGCCTAGCATGGTGGCTGACACATGCGAGGGTACTTCAAAAAGTTCATGGAAAAATAGAAATAAGAGAATACGAGTTGTTCCATGAACTTTTTGAAGACCCCCTCATAGTGGGTGTTCCATAAATTTGTGGGATAAATAAATGAATGAACTATGACTGAAGCAAGCACCAGGAGGCCCACAGAAGCTAGAGTCACCTCATCTTGACCTGTTGTTCCCTCACCTGTACAAGGCTCTCTTCCTTCTGTATGAAGCCTGGGAAGAGGCTCATCTGTCCGATGCCAGGCGCTTCCTTCATAGGCTGTTTGTGCTCATGTAGGTGGGTACATAAAGGGGGTGCAGCCAGTGAGGTGAGAGAGTTTACACAGCGCTGTCAGCTTCATGGATGAGCATCACTCTCTACAGTCTAAGCCTGCTGGGGGCATTTGCTGAGCCGGCCAAAACACACAGCCCCGGACTGCAGGTTGGGAAGGACTCCTCTGAGGGAGGTGGCTTTGCTGGGCTCAGGTCAGAGCCTGTGGGACAGTGGGAGTGCATGTTGGACCAGGAAAGGATCTAGGAACACAGCTGGGGTCACAGCAGTTCTCTCGGGGCCTCCAAGGCCTGGGGTTGGGCCCTTGGTCTGCATCAGCAACCCAAGGTAACAGTATGCCACATCCACGCAGAGCCCAAGATCATCTGCCCCAACACTCAGATGAGGACACAGAGGCCCAGACAGGGGAAGGAACTTGTCTACGGCCACAGCAAGTCCGGGGTGGGACTGGGACCAAGCTAGGAGCCAGCATCCCCAATGCCATACTGATGCCTGATAGGCAGCCAGCTCTGTGTCCAGTTTGCAGCTGGGTTTGGCTGGGCAGGCAGCCGCTCACCTCATCACACACCCACAAGCTCTCCATGGGGCAGGGCTGGATTCCGGTTGCTAGGGATCTGTGCTCACCTCCTCACCAAGGCTTGAGCCAGGTGACCAGAACCCCCTACACCCCATGCCAGTGCAAACCTGCCCTTCTGCCCACTGAGTTCCAGAGGGGCTGGCAGAGATGAGGATGGCAGAAAGCAGGGACCATGAGGGCCTGGGGATGCAGGCCAGACTCCCAGCAGGTGGGCCCACCCCAGCAGCCTTCGTTCGCCCTGTGCAGGGAAGTTTAAGCTCCTGGAGCAGGCCCGGGATGTGCGGGAGCCAGTGAGATACTTCAGCAGCGTGGAGGAGGTGGCCAGTGTCTTCCCTGACCGCATCTTTGTGATGGAAGCCATTACCTTCAGTGTCAAGGTCAGTCCATCCTGCACCAGGCATGGTGACCCCACACACACCCCCTTCCCTCAGGGGCAACCTTAGGGACCAGGAGGGAGAGGGGGGTCACAAATGTGATTTCTGGTGACTCTTCAAGGGCCTTTGGCAAGTCACGCTGTGTCAGGAGAGCAGGGTGTAGGTCCCACTGGGCTTAAGGACTTCCTGTGAACCGTGGTGAAGCAGGTGGGGGTATGTGAAGGGGTCATGCCCTGACTTGGAGATCTGTCCCAGCACCCTAGCTGCCCCAGCTTCCCATGTCCACTGGTAGAGGTGGTAGTTGTGGTGAACGCACGGTGCAAACAGCCCCTGCTGGTGACAGACAGCTCTTTACTGTTTACAAACCCTTTTCTTATCCATCAATTCATTTCTCCTCACAGTACCTGCCTGGACGGGTGGGGCATCGTCGCCCAAATGGTAAAGATAATGTATTAAAATTGGCCACTCGCTGAATACCTTCAAAATACCTCACCATACTTATAGCCCATTTAATCCCACAGCAACTCTTGGAAGTAAGAATCTCGCACGAGGTAACTAGGGCCCCCGAGGCAACTCATTTAAGGTCGCACAGCTCCCATGTGGCCTCTCCAGGATGTAACGCAGGTCTCCTGGCCCACAGGCCAGTGCTCTTGATCTGGTCAGCCTCTCCTCTGGAGGGCGGAAGACTATGGCTGCTCTCCTGTCCTGGCCGGTGCCCTGTGTTTAAGACCTTGCCCTGTCTCGGGTGTCCCCAGGTGGTGTCGGGCGAGTTCAGCGAGGATAGCGAGGTGTACAACTTCACGCTGCACGCGGGCGACGAGCTCACGCTCATGGGCCAGGCGGAGATTCTGTGCGCCAAGACCACCAAGGAGCGCTCGCGCTTCACCACGCTCCTGCGCAAGCTGGGCCGGGCGGGGGCGCTGGCCGGCGTGGGCAGCGGCGGC
>NW_007728456.1:172974-204236 GCF_000696425.1 Galeopterus variegatus | reverse complement strand
CGAGGCGGTGAGTGACCGCGCCCGAGGCGCAGACGGCGGCCGCGGGAGGCCGGGCCCCGAGGGCTCTGTCTCCGGAGGGGCTGCCCGGCCAGCGGGCCCCAGCCCGAGGGTGCGGGGCACGGCTGCGGGGGAAGGGGCTTCGTAGTGAGCAATACCAGTGACGGTGCCGTGGCGAGTGGTGGGGACGAAAATGCCAGCAGGTCCCGAGACCAAGAGACTTTGAGATGAGCTTGGAAACAGTTATCCAGAAGGTTCCACAGAACAGGAGCACTTTAAGTTTTCCAGTGGAGAGGTTCCGTGGTGAAACGAGCTTAGAAAAGAGCGAGAGTCCCAGCTCCCCCGCCTCCTCGTCGCTTGGGAGTCACGCAGCACTAAAGGCTCAGGGAAGTCCTGCCTGAGGAAACCGGTTTCTCTTTAACGCAGAACTTCCCAGATGCATTTGTCTGCAGAACGTTCCCCCTGCCCGTTACACCCACTAACGTCCCAGGGAAGCCATTTTGGGGTACTTGAGCTGTAAGGAGGGCTCCGGAGGGCGGACAGTCCTCCCCTTTGTCCCCCTGCCACAGCGTCTCCCTCTTCTTTCTCTCTTCCTTGAGGAGGGAGCAAGTCTACTCGTCTGATTGTTCTCGGTCTGCCCCTGTGTCCTTTGTCTTACACGCGTGATGCATTTGCGGGGAATAGGAGACTGTGTGGTGGGTCAGTGTGCGCGAGTGAAATGGGCTGGAAGGGTGGGCTGCGTGGGCAGCTGGGGTGTAGGGCAAGGCAGTCTCTTGGCAAAGTGGGGCGAAGTGTCAGTCACAGCCGAGCGTCAGCTGCCTGGGGACGAAGGTGGAGTCACGGCCCTCTGCTTGCAGGTGAAGGAAGAGTGCCGCCTGCTCAACGCCCCGCCCGTGCCTCCCCGCGGTGGCAGTGGCAGCAGCAGGCTCTCAGGCAGCCCCCCTGTGCCCCCTCGCTTCCCCAAGCTGCAGCCTGTCCACTCGCCCAGCTCCAGCCTCTCCTACTACTCTTCGGGCCTCCAGGATGGGTGAGTTCCTTTCTTTGCTAGGCCCTGGGTTCTTCCGAGGTGGATCAAGGCAGGAGAGGGTGGAGAGGGGAGTGCGGTGCTGAGGAAGACGAAGGCTTCAGGCCTGGGACGTTCTGGGGCTGCAGGTCCCTGTGCGGTAGCTGAGGGAAAGGGTATCTGGGGGCCCAGTGTCCTGATGTCCTGCTCTGCCACCTTCCTGTTCCAGCTTGTTTTCTTCCTAAATGACCAGGGTTGGATGGCAGCATTGCTCTGCTTCCCTTCAGACTGGGGCTCTGCTGCAGGATAGAGTGCTCCTTGCTATTTTAAAATGTTTATGTAATTCAGATCAGTTTAATTTTTCCCCTTGCATTTTCTGCTGTGGGTTGAGGGATGTTGGAAGAAAGAATAGGGCAATCCCAGAGTCTCAGGCTTTGGGGACTGGAGTACAGGCCAGTGTTGCTGAGATCAGTGGTGGCCTCTGTCATGTTTCCCTTTTGCTCTGCCTTACCTGTCCTGTATGCATGTGTCTGTCTGTCTCTGTCCACAGGGCGGGTTCCCGCAGTGCCAGTGGCTCCCCGTCACCAGATGCCTACTCCCTCTATTGCTACCCATGCACCTGGGGAGACTGCAAGGTGGGCGAGTCCTCTAGCCGCCCGCCACCAGGACCCCTGCCCTCCACCACGCAGCCCAGCCAGGCCCCCCGGGCCCTTGCAGAGCCCCTGAGCAGTCGAGCTTCCTCCGTGTTGGGGACCGACACCCCTGTCAAGACCTACCACAGCTGCCCACCTCTGTTCAAGCCCTCTCACCCCCAGAAACGCTTCGCTCCCTTTGGAGCTCTCAATCCCTTTTCTGGGCCTGCCCACCCGTCGGGCCCTTCAGCGGCCCCCTGTTCTGGACCTACAGCCACCTTGGGTCCCCTGGCTACCTCCTGCCCTGCATATTCCCCAGGGCCAGCCTCGCCAGGCCGGGCCTATTCAGCTGCTCCCCTCTCTTCTTGTCCCCCCTCATCATCATCGTCTTCTGAATGGCAGGAACCAGCCCTGGAGCCCTTTGACCCCTTTGAGCTGGGGCAGGGCAGTTCTCCAGAGCCCGAGCTGTTGCGCTGTCAGGAGCCCAGAGCTGTGGAGGCACCTGGGCCTGGACCCTGCCTTTCGCCACTTGGTCCTCCCAAAGTCTTTGACCCTGAAGGTTTGGTGCTGAGGCAGGTCCCTACCCCATTGTCACCAGCTGCCCTGCAGGGGCCTGAGGCAGGAGGAACACGATTTTTTCTCACCCAAGGGCGCCTGGAAGGCCCTCCTGCCAGTCCCCGGGATGGAGCTACAAGCTCCGGGGGCCGGGATGCCACCCCCTGGCAGCCCCCCGCTGACCTGTCTGCGCTCTCTCTGGAGGAGGTCTCTTGCAGTCTGCGTTTCATCGGGCTCTCAGAGGATGTGGTGAGCTTCTTTGCCCGAGAACGCATCGATGGTAGCATCTTTGTGCAGCTCAGTGAGGACATACTGGCAGATGATTTCCACCTCACCAAGCTGCAGGTCAAGAAGATCATGCAGTTCATCAAAGGTTGGCGGCCCAAGATCTGAACTGGCCAGCCTGAAGCTGCACACCTAGAGTGCTGGCACAGAAGCCCTGGGGACCAGCCTTGGGTCTGCCAGGGAACAGCACTCCCAGAGAAGCACTACTCCCTCCAGGGAGAATCTACACCAAGACTGAGACTGCTCGGGAGCCACTCAGAGTGAATCCAGGGAGGCGCACTTGGAGATGGGATCCTCTGGGCTCCGAGCCCTGCGTGGGGACCTCTTGTCTTTGAGTGTGCAGAATTCGTGGGGAGTGTGCTAGAGGCTTCACTGTGCACATGGACCTGGTGCGGCATTTGCTGTCATTCCCATGGAGGGTGGGTGTCAAAAGCTGGTCTTCATGGTGACCTAACACCTTCCCATGCCCTGCTGCAGACGTCTTGCACTTCTCAAGCTTGTAGGTTGAGGTTAGAGACAAGGGAAAATAAGGCCCATAACTTAAGCACAAATTCCCCAAGTGCCCTCTCTCCTTTGTGCTCTGTGGGCTCTTGACCTAAAACTGCCCCAGAGTCACAGGGGCCGACCCTCTGGGATGCCCTGCCTTTACCCCCTTGCTGCACTGTGCTTTTGGTGCCTTGCCCTGAGCACGGGTGAATCAGGTACAAGCCTGTGCCACAGCACCTGAGCGCCACCTCTGGGTTCTGCTTCATGGGTGCCGACTTGGGGAGAGCACAGCTCTGCTATTGACCTGCTTATCCAGTTAGGGAGGCAGATGCTTTCCCGATGTTTCTAGCACACTGGCTTCTGCTCTGACCTAATACAACTAGTCATTTATCCCATCAGGTAGGGCTCAGTCTCCTGACTGACTCCATGGAAGAGCACGTAGACTTAGGTCAGCTGCTCCTTGATTCTACAAGCAAGCTGTGGTCTGTCACCCCCACTTCCACCAGTCTCCTTCCCCCATTGTTTGATGAGCACATAGTGTCCTTCCTTGGTTTTCTGTCACTGGCACAGGAGGGTACAGTTGGGAGAGAGAGCATGGTGGCTTGGAAAGACCTACCTTTCCCCTCCCCCTGGAGCTCAGGCCTCCTGCACTTGTTCACATGCTTCAGAGCAGATCTTTGTGCCCTTGAATTTTGAGCATGTGTACATCCACCCACCCACAAACACCACCACCACAGTACTCCTCCTCACGCCCACTAGTGTCAGGGCCCCAGAGGTGTCAGCCTTCTCTTCTGCCTTACCTAGATGACCTAGATATTTATTTCCTTCATTTTTTGTTTTTTAATCTTATGAGTAGTTAAGCCAGGCTGGCACCCACACCCCAAGCAGGCTGCCTCAGCTCTGAGAAGGGAAGTCAGAGAGTAGAACACAGAAACTGGGATGCTGAGACACTTGGTTTTCTTGCAAAACATCTAATGAATCCTCAAGGACTAGTGAAATAAATGCTAGACCACTGAAGAAGTACAAGTGGAATTCTGGGTGTTAGCTGCTTGCTTCTTTCGGAGGGCCACGGGACCCATGGGCATAATGTATATGTCTCTGGGCAGGAAAGAACTTTGGAATGGTGTAAGTGGCTCATTCATATGTCCCTGGAAGCAGCTGGTAGTAAACCTCATTCACTTCTGCAATTTCCTCATCAGCCCCTAGACAAGAACACTCCAACTCCCACTAATGTTTCACTGTAGTTCAAACCTACGTGGTGTTGCTGAATGGAAAGACCCAGACATCAAAGCTCAGTGTTGCTAGCCAGGGCCCAAGTTTAATTTCCCACCTTGGCAGAATGGCTACCTTCAGCTCAGACGCCTCATTTAGAAGCCTGTTAATAGCCTTGTTGCAGAGGATCAGTTCTCTCCCTCTACTGGTCATCTGAAAACCCCAGCCCAGAGCTGATTTGGTTTTAGTGTCTAGGTCTTCATAGCAACCGACAGCCAGTGTTTAGTAGAGCCAAAGCTCAGCTCCCTGCCTGCCAGTCCCAACAGAGCTGGGACCAGGAAAATATGTGAAGTACTTGCAAGTGTAGCAGAGGCAGGAGGAATCGGTACGATCTGAAAGTTTAGGATGCAGGGTGTGATGGGCCTTGAATTAGGATTCCACACACAGTGTGAATCCTTTTGCCAGACCCAGTTAGGAGCCCCAATGTTGTTTTCCCAGAATGGGCACTGCTTCTGCCAGAACACAAGTGTAGGAACTTTCCACATGAGGGTTGGGGGTGAGGAGGAGTTGAGGCTATGCTAGAGTGCAGGTGGTGTGGGTTGAATCAGCGTTCTTGTCCTGCTCCTATGTGCTGCCTCTGATCATTGAATGGGCATCTAATGTCTTCCCTGCTCTGGGGCAGCCAAGATGTACAGGATTACTGAACTCCAGGGAAATGTAATCTCTGCTTGACCCCAAAGTTCCCACAAATGTCCTGCAAAGCACGCATGAATGAGGCACAAGAAGAAAAGAAATGGGTAACATCATACAGTGAGGAAATCATTTGGGGAAAGAAGTATCTATATCCTGGTGTGCCATACCTGTCACATTTCTGCTGCTCTAGTTAACCTGGGCCACTTCCCCAATGTAAGCAGAAGCCCAGTGTTTAAAGCATTTAAACAGGCAGGTTTAAATGGCTTTAGGCAGATTAAGTCCCACTTCCTATCATCACAGTCCCTCTCAGGGTGTTGCCTAGAACTCTCCCAACACATTCTTACTCTCAAAGCATAGGGCTTTACTCCAGCTCATTTCTTGAAGGAGAGGTTTAAAACAGAAGGGGAGACAGAAGAGAAAGGAACAAGCAGGCAGAGAGGCTGGTACGGAGTTTGGTTTTTATTGTTATCATGTGTTTGGCTGTGTGCAGAACTGCCCTCACAACCAATGGCCACCACTGGCATCTCAGGAGGAACAGGCAGCGAAGATGGCTTCAGATGGCGCTCAGCTGCCATTGTGAGCCTCTGAACTTATAAAATGAGCACAGTGGGTTCCACCTTCCAACATGAAATGCAAACTCTAATTCACAGTCAGACTTCCCCAGGAGGGAGATGGTCGTAGCTGAAGGCACTTTAATGGAGAAGCAAACCCACTGCCAGAGTATGTCTTCCTTCCAGTTACTCTGATAAACCTAGACACCACTCAGTTGGAGAACCACACACTGCCGGCAGCTGGGGTTAGTGTGCTGACTGAGCAAGGCGTGAGGGCCTGCTCACTGGTAGAACTTCTTGTTAGGGCTGTTAGCATGGTCAATTAGCAGCTGGCACGGGGTGAACTGTTTTCCGTAGGCAGCCTCGTACCTCCTGAGCCGGTCCACTATCTTCTGAGCACCATACAGATCCAGAAAGCGGAAAGGCCCTAAATAGAGAAACAGGACTTTGCTGAAGGAGACAGCAACATGAGCTCTAGGATAAAGTGAGCTACCTTCCCAACCAGGAAGACCAACCTCCTAGACAAGGGGGGAAGCCGAGCCCGAAGACCGCGCCAATGTCTCCCTCTGCAGGTGTGGCCAAGATCCCTTCCTGCAGGCACATGACTGCCTCATTCACAAATCTTGTCAGTAGGCGGTACTGGACATCTTCGTCAGAGGAGCTGCCAACAGGAAGAGAGATTTAGGTAGGGAACAGGTGAAGGGGAGGAAAGCAGGAGCTGCAGGTGCAGAATGTGAAGTGGGGGTGGCTGATGGGGGCTCTGCACCAGGCAGTCCCGACCCTCCCACTCTAAAGAAGACGCTGCCTGGGAGGCCCAGCCTTCCCCCTTAGAAATAGTGGAGAGTTACTTGTCCTAATTAACATGAAACTGAGCACCCAGAACAGGGCCTAGCACGGAGGACAGAACTGCTCACAAATGACAATAAGATCTGGGAGGTGGAGGGGCCTAGGATAATATGTCCTTCCAGCACTCTGGGACCTTCACAGTGAACACTGGAGCAGTGGTGGCCTTCACCAGGCTTGGCCCACTTCTCACCTTGGTGGCCAGAAGAGACTGAGGTGGCGTGCGCAAGGGCTCTACACTTGTAAAGCACCATGCCAGCATCAGGAGTGCTCTTTCCATGTGGGTATGGTGATCATAAAGAAAATGGAAGAGGGGCTGAGAAGCTTTGGGCTGTTTCAAAGCCATTGGCCACTCAAAATGACTTACACCTCAGACTTAGGAGGCACCTTCAGACTTGCCAAAATACTGTCCACGTCAGAATTTAAATTCTTATTCTTCACACCCTCCTGATAGACATAAAAGCCCTTCCCAGACTTGCGACCTAAAAGCAAGAAAAGGGAACGTTACTATTTGTTTGTTCTCAGAGCCCTGGGCCTGAGAATTCTTGTCTCTGCCCCTCTGCTAGAAAGCTCCAACCTCTTTTCTGAATTCCTGAATTTGCATATCTAGCTAACCCTAGCAATTTGGTCTTTGTCAGAAGAGTTGGCCATAGGAAGATCTTGTATCTCCTGGAGCTTGGAAATCTGCATATCTGGATGTGAAAGGCCAACTAGGGTATTTTAATGTCCAGACATGCAACACCAGGTGCTAGGATGCCAAGTCCTAGTGCTGATTTTGCTGCTATTTTGCTGCAACACCTCTCTGTGGGCCTCAACTGTATACTCTGTATTGAGAGGTTTTACTTTTTCCCCACAAGTGGCCAGACTACATGGCAAAGTCTGGATGTGGCACTTGATACTGCAGTATCACAGACGTAGTAGAACCCTTGGGCAGAATGGAAATGCTCATCCATCTGGCATAACTTGGGCCGGGTAATGGCGGAGCCCCAAGAGGCTAGAGCTCTGCCTTTTGTCCATAATCTATAGGCTCAGCCTATGAGGAGGTTCTCACAAAATTATTTTTGAAATTCCCTATGTCAAGGGCTCTGTATTTAGGAAACGCTCTTTTCCACATGGGCCTTCTGTGACTCTTGGGTCTCAGGAAACTGCTCAGAACTTTGTAACTAATGGTGCTAGTTATGTTTCCTTGAGGCTACTCACCCAGGAAGCCCTTGGACACCATCTGTTGCAGTAGTTCTAGGTTTCCACCTCCAAACCGCTCCCCAAAGGCCTTGCCTAGGTCTTCTGCCACATGTTTAGCTACATCCACACCAACTTCATCCACCAGTGTGGCAGCGCCCACAGGAAAGCCAAGGCTTGTGGTCAGGGAATCCAGCTTCTTAGGGTCGACTCCTTCCTGAATAGCAAGTGAAGCCAGGACCTCAGAGGAAGGCTATCTCAGACACCACCCCTGCCAAGAGCACCCCGTATTGGCTCCCTAGACACAGTCTTGTGCAAAACCCACTTCTCTTTTGGTTGTCAATCTGGCCAGGCCCAGGACTGGTGCTATTTCATTCAGGGAAGCACAAAGAGGTTTGGGAGCCACAAGTGGAAAGTCTAAGTCTTCTCTAGTCACAGTATTTTAATAAGGAGATTCCATGGGAAACAGGGCTGACTGTGCCACGATTTACAGAAGAAACATTATCAAAGAGTAGCACTGCAGAGCCCTGTGATGCCCGTGTCTGGATAAGAAAAGATCCCCCTTCTTTCCTGCCAGGGAATGACATGGAAGGTCACCAGAGGGGTGTGTGTGTGGCAGAAGCAGATACAGCACCAGTCAGACCAAGTGGGCCCTTCCAGATGGTCCCTGCCACAGAGGGGATGCAGAAACAGCATAAGAGAGCATGTTGAGAGACCTCTGGCTTAATGGAACAGTAAGGAGGCTGAGGGAGCAGAGGTAAAATTCTGGCCACTTTAGTGCAGCACAAACCCCATGACTTCCCACCACTGTGCAGAAAGGGAGGGCACAAAAGGGCCTTCCCCGAGAAGAGTCAGGAGTCAGTATATTAGAAGGAGTCTTTTCTTCATTTTGACATTATCAGTGTTGGAGGACTGACTGAAGGAGTGGATGGTGCCTCAAACACTCCAGAGAGCAACACCAACCTGGAGGATCCGGATGACTTCAGACATCATGGGTGCAAGACACCTGGTGGTGAAGAAGCCAGGTCCATCCTGCCAAGGGAGAGATCATGAGCTCACTGGCTGCCCTGTTGCTGGTACAACCCAAGTCCAAAACCAGTCTCCTTTTCCCAGATGTCATTTCAGAATGTAAGCTGATTTAAAATCTCAATTAGAATCCTTAAAATTAAATTGCAGGGGAAGCCATACCAAGGGTAGCCTGGCTTGAATCAAACAGCACAACATATACTTTCATGGTCACCTGTGAGGTCTGGAGTGGCTAGGAGAACCCTGCCACATCCCAGACACTCCCCACTCCTAGTGTGATTCAGTGGTACAGAGTCAATACCACTGTCCATCCTGGAGATAATCAAGGGGAAAATCATATTAAAGCTGGCGTATCTGCCCCAGAATAGTTTAAACAAGCCTGGAGGTTTAAGGAGTCTTATTGGAACTTTTCAAAATTTGCTGCTCTGTTATATAGCTCCTTACCTTAACCACGATGATGAGCTTCCCCTGCTTGAGACCAACGGCTACAGCTGAAGCAGTTGTGTCCTTGGAAGTTTTCTCGGTTGTGATAATCTCCAGCAGCTGCATCTTATCCACAGGAGAGAAGTAGTGCATGCCAATCACCTGGCAAGGAGAGCCAAAAGTGAACAGATTTAAGACCGCTGAGGAGGGAACCTAACAGCATTCCTTTTTTGCTGGGAAAGCATCTGCAGAGAAAGGTGGTTGTGATTGAGGAATACTGATTGATATAGTCAAGTGGTTTGGTTTCAAGGTTCTTTAATAAAAAAGTCAATATATTCAGGGACAGCTTATTGGAATCTTCCTATTCGATTTGCTTCTAGGTCTTTTCACTAAGAACATCTGACCCTACCAACAATCAGTGTCAAAAGCACAGCTAAAGGCCAAACTAGATTTATAAAAGAAGAATGAAGCTTCCATTCATGCTAACAATGATGTTGGTTTAGGTTAGAGGGTCCACATTTTTGTGGGGAGGGACAGGCAGAAGAATTAGTTAATATGCTGGACTGTCAGAGATGTATTTACGTTTTACACAGACGGGTCTCATCACCAGGATTCTTGTTTAAATAACACTCAAATGCACTTCAAGACTCATTAAACCAGTGGTTCTCAAAGTGTAGTACCCAGAGCCAGTAGTATTAGCATCACCCAATGTTAGAACTCAGATTCTCAGACCCACCCCAGCCCTACTGAATCAGAAACTCCACGGGCAGATCCGTCTTTGACAAGTGTGCCCAGAGACTCTGCTGCATGCTAAAGTTTGAGAACTGTCTCACTGAGCTAACAATTATACAGTCTTCATAGCAGAGTTGGGAAAGAAGTCTAATTCATTCCTTACGGTTTGCTCTCTCCCTCCACTTTAGCTGTAAGGTGTGACCACTAGTATCTACCGTTTACCAACTGCTTACTAGCCACCTGTTCTTTAATACATGTATCATTTGTTCCTTACATTTAATCCATTACAACCCTCGGAACTGGTCAGTGGAATTATCTAGGTATGGAAAAAAATTGAAAAATAGATTGAAATTTGCAGCTCAGGGTCGATTAGTAAATGGCAGGGGATTCCATACAGGTCTGACTGTCTCTAAAGCCTGACCACTTACCATTATGTAATACACAGATCAATTAACTGTTATGCAAACTTATCAATCCAAAATTGCTTTTAACTCCTGAACTGTTCTTTTACTTATCTCTGAAATACTTAGGAACTGATTCAGACTCAGTACCACTGTGCAAAGGGAACTAGTCTTTATTGATGTATAATTTATACACAATAAAAAGCACAGATCTTAAAGTGTTCAGTTCGATGAGTTTTGACAATTGTATACAGATCCACATAATCAATACCTCAAGCAAAATACATTTACATCACTCAAAGTTGTGCCAAAAGTGACTAACTCACCCTGGGTTGCTGGGACTTTCCCAGTTGTAGCACTGAAGGTCCTGTGTCCTGGGAAAGCCCTCAGTCTTGGGCAAACTGAGATGGTTGGTCACCCTACTTGTGCCCCCTTGGCTTACTCTCATGTGAATGACATAAGGCTAATGACATAATGAACAGATGAGAAAAACTATTCAAGATACCTGGACGCAAAGTGTGACACGGCTCTACTTCTCTAGGGAGAAGCAGAGGGTAGCGTCAAGCCAGCAACAACAGATTCTCCTTTACCGACTTTACATGTTGCAGAGAGGCTTTGAGCCACGTGACCTGGCCTGTCCATGTGGAAATGCTGTACATACACTTTACACTGTTTTTGTGTCTTCCTTCAGGGCAGACTATCAGTCACCACTTCTGTGACCTTTTTCCTGTTATCAATGAGGCTGCATCTGTCAGGCCCCACGTCACTTCTAACCTGCTGTGTGCTAGGAAACTAGATTACTCTGCATTAGCAAGCTAGAAGATATATGCTTCTGTGTTTTTAGTACACAGACTTTGTATTAACAAGTTCAGCTGCTTAAAGGTCTTTTATATTTCCTGCCTACCTTTGGCTGGTTCTGGTTAGCTGAGACTAACTGGCATCCTCCAGGGAAGTGAGGTGTTTTATTCTCCTTGAATGATTTCCTTCCCTTTAATTAATCCGGTTGAGAGCACAGATAAATTTCTAATCATTCCAAATACTCACTGGAAATGCTTCTACACCCAACCCTTCTGCAGAAACCTAAGTGAACCCACAGGTGGGCACATCCCACCACTCCCCCTGATCCTCCACTCCCAGATCTCGAGTTGGAACCAAACTTGTCCTAACCAAACCCTGTAGCTGACTTGATATTTTGAAGCATTCATTCTTGTTTTAGGGCCTATCCCTCAAGGCCTAATTATAGGAGAAAGGTAGGTCTTATTGTCTGAAACTGAAAAATAATTCCCATTAGGGTTGCAAACCACCTACACAAATGTATTTTAGGTGTTCTTCACTTATTCCTGCATCTCACACTGCTCATGGTATGAGCTTTTCTGTGCCCAGTTTTTGGGAATCACTCCCATTCACTTCATAATCCATGCCAGTCCCTTCTCTACTCACATACTAAGGTATCAGTGAGCCTGAAGCAGTAAAACATTTCAGGGTTTTTCCTCTGTTCAGAGTTTACCTTCTCAGGTCTTTTGCTGACAGCAGCAATTTCTCTGATTGGGAGAGCAGATGTGTTACTGGCAAAGACACAGTGATCTGGAATCACCTGCAGGGGAAAAGCATTTAGGGATGTGTCATATAGGCCCGGGAGGTGGCTAGAGGCCACAGCAAAGCTCAGAAATGACAGTTGGGCGCAGCCCACCCTCTCGCCCACAACTACTCAGACAGTGGACATCACTCATCCAGACAATTCTGGATCACCTCGGGACTTCTATGTTAGGGAATGTGTTGGCCTTGTTCTTTTTCCCATTCAGCCTTCCTTTACTTATAATTAAAGCCCATAATTAAGGTCATCTAATCCTGACCTGGAGACTCAGTAGTTGGGCAAATAAGATACCTTAGATAAACACTAAAAAAGACTGCCTTGAATCAAGTTTCATTCATTTCAAGACTCAGCATGGGTGTCAACCCCTCTTCTTGTCTAAATAGGCCCTCAAGCTTATACCACCCACCACCACCCCCTCTGCTTCCCCTCCACCTTTATAAAAACAAGCCATAGGGGCTGGCTAGTTAGCTCAGTTGGTAAGAGCGCAGTGTTATAACACCGAAAGTCAGAGGTTTGGATCCTCATACCAATCAGCTGCCAAAACAAACAAAAACAAGCCATAATATGCATGCCTATCTCATTTTATATAGTGTTTTACTAAAAAATGGCACAACATTATACTTATATCTACAGGACATGAATACTGTTAACTATTAGTTTTATCAACCTGGAGAATAATCGCTAATGCAGACTGTCTCAGTATTCTGTCATAATCCCAATTTATTCATGTTTTTATTCAGATGCTTGTATGAAAAACATGGAAGGCACACCTGTCAAATTTGTGCACATCTGAGACAGGCAGAATCGTAGCATTACAAATGAGAATCAAGGTGGAAGATACATTCAACACACGAAAAAGTTGAGTATAAAGTAAGATCGATTATAATGGAGATAAAGGTAAAGTACTGCATTAAGATTAAAAAAAGAAAAAGGGGTACTTGATGGATAAGGCCTGACTTGGCAGTACACTTGTCATGAAGGTCTCATGATTTTAGTTAATCAAAGGTGGAATGTGAGTCGACAGTGCAGCAGAAGTGTAAGAAAGCTAACAGAGTCTCAAACTGCAGTGTTAGTGGTATGGCATCTAATGCTGGTGGCAAAATCCCCTATGAAGAGCAAACCATTGTCTCCACAGATGGCTGGCAACAACTCCTCCTCCCCTTGGACAGGCATGTTTTTCCTCTCATCCACAGGAAGAGTCTATTTCCCCTCTCCCTGAACTGGGCTAGCCCTGTGACTTGTTTTTACCAAAGGAATGCAGCAGTGGCTCTGCCAGTGGCAGGTCTAACCATGTGAAGCCTGTAGCTTCTGCTTTGACTTCCCTGGAAGACAGCAGCCATGCTGTAGGGGGGGGGGGGGGGGGGGGGGGGGGGGGGGGGGGGGGGGGGGGGGGGGGGGGGGGGGGGGGGGGGGGGGGGGGGGGGGGGGGGGGGGGGGGGGGGGGGGGGGGGGGGGGGGGGGGGGGGGGGGGGGGGGGGGGGGGGGGGGGGGGGGGGGGGGGGGGGGGGGGGGGGGGGGGGGGGGGGGGGGGGGGGGGGGGGGGGGGGGGGGGGGGGGGGGGGGGGGGGGGGGGGGGGGGGGGGGGGGGGGGGGGGGGGGGGGGGGGGGGGGGGGGGGGGGGGGGGGGGGGGGGGGGGGGGGGGGGGGGGGGGGGGGGGGGAGCACTAAGGCGCCCAAACCAAGCTTCCAGCTGAATGCAGGCCCACGAGTGACCCCAGCCATCTCTGCAGAGCCCTGCCCAAACTGCAGAATTGTGAAAGACTTGTTATTTTGTCACTATGTTCTGAAGCGGTCTGTTATACAGCAGAACCCTGAGACATGATGAAAACACTAAAGAGAACCACCAGAACAGTGAAGGGTCTAGAGACAATGTCTTATGAAGAATGTCAAAGGAATGGGTTTTGGTTAGTTCTACAGAGAGTAAGAGAAAATAATTTTTAAATCCTTGAAGAACTATCAGTATGTTCAGCTTTAAAATTTACTTATAAAGAAAGCAAAGGCCAGATGGACTTAATGCTCTCTTCAAGAACTTTTGCCTAAAATTCTTGGATTTTTCTAAATACAGATCTGCTCTGGACTTTAGTCTTTCCCACCCTTTTTGAATAATTTCTTGGCATACATCCTATCTTAGATGATTTCACTGGCTTCACTAAGGGCATCTGATAGGTTATATAAGTAACCATAACATACATAATTTTTTAGATTTTACCTACAGTAATATAAATCTATATTACTATAAAATATTTATATTTAAATATAAATATAGTAAATCTAAAATCTTTCTACCTAAAGCTGGTATCTCTTTTCTTACTATCTGCTAGAAATCAATGATTCCCTTTCTCATCTCCCTCGCTCACTTCCCCTAGTTCCTTCCCCTCTGTGTACTGCACGATCACATATGACTCCGACTTTTCCTTCTCTTTACCTTCCAGGTTTGGTTCTACCTCTTTCCTCCCCTAACCTTTTTTTCAATTGTAACTACTGATTAGTTTATAGTCTACACTTCTCTTGATTTGATCCCTCGTTTCTCTCTTCTTCGACCACTGGCTTCCCAATTGCTAAAACTAACAACCTTTTTCTACTCTGATACTCCTAAATCCAGATTTTCCAAAAGCAAATACCATGCCCTAGTTGGTGTTCTTCTCTCCACCCTGACTGTGTTTGCTTCTGATGCTTCTAGAATCTACCTACTACTGGCTTGGCAGCGCCTTCAAAGCTCCGGGAATATCATCTAAATCTCTAAGCTGAAAAGCCATCTAGCATAGATGGGATACAAATCTACCTAGCTCTTCTGAATTTTCTCTCTCAGTTGAACCTAGCATTACACTTTGCCTAAAGAGAAGATTTTGGAATGTGTGTCTCACAAATGGAATTTGTCCCCAACACAGCTGCTTGTCTTTAGTTTCTAAACCTCCTTGCATTCAGTCTTCAGTGGAGCAGGGACTGTGCCCCCATGGAAAGGCATGTTATAGGAGTGCTGTGCTTCATCACAGCCCACTGCTCCAGACACCCAGTGTGTGGCCAGGTCAGCACCATTTCATGTGTGCCATCAGCTAACCCACATTCTGTTTATTCGACCGTAGGCTGGTCTTGGACTTGGTCTCACCTTGTGCCTGAATTCCTGCCATTTCTCCTTCTCCAGGCTCTCTCTTTACACCACCCATTTTAAGTACCTGTTTTGTTCATGTCATCCCATCTCAAGGTTGGCTCTTTAGAGCATTTGGGAACAAGTCCGCAGCAGCATTTCCATAGAATCCTGTCTGGAGAAACTGTTTATCCCCTATTTCCTCTATGCTTAGAGCAGAAAAAGTTTGGTTATGGCTTGCAGCCAACCGAAAAATCTCAAGACACGTGGCTATACTCCGTGAAGTTATTTGTATGTTTGGGTGACTGAACTCCTGCATGAATAAGGCTAATGAACCCTGTGCTTAGCTTTGTTTTCTTCCTTTAGGATTTAGACTTGACCTTTATAACATATGCAGTATACACGAGCTTACATAAAAACTTATGTTTGCAAAGGAATAATCCTATAAAAAGGAACCAGAGTTTCCTATAGTTCCTTTAAAAACTCCCATCTCAGAGTCCTGAACTCACTACACTAGGATTCAAGTACAACAGGCCCCTTACTTACCGCTTCTACTTCCTTTAGCACTTTGTGCTTAAGACTAAGGTCCTCGAACACAGCTTCAATCACCATGTCGGCTTTTTCAAAACCCTGGTAATCGAGCTGCCCAGTCAAGTTGCTGAAGATAGAGTCCCTTTCAAATGATGTTAGAGCTTTCTTCTTCACTTTATCATTCAATCTAGAAAAAACACACTCCTAGTCAGAGGAGAAGAAAAGGAAACTAACATTTGTTGAGTGTCCGTGGGCCAGAGAGTGTACTATGTGTTTTTCACAACTCTGAGGTAACTATTTTTTTACCTCCATTTTGAGGGAGCCAAGTTGCTCAAAGAGGCTCAGAGGGACTTGTGGTGAAATGGCTAGCTAAGGGAGGGTACTAGCATGCAAAGACAGGTGGACCCCCAAGTGCACATTCTTTCTACCACACAATGCTTCTAAATGCCCAACTTAAATAAACTGCACTACTCATAAGACAGTTAAATTTGCCAAGAGTAAATAACATGACTACTAGAATGGCAAAACAAAAGAGCAGCTCTGGTAATTCTCTCTCTATGACAGGGGACACACCCAAAGTGTGTCCTAGACCATCATGGTTTTACACTTGCTTACATATCTTTTTATGTTAGTCTGTAACTGAAATCTTCTAGAGGACAGACAGCAAGCATTATTTCTTATATTCTCCATTCACTTCCTACTCAGCATCTAGTAGCTCACTGCACTGATTACATAAAATATATTTTTTTTTCTCCTTTTTGTCTTTTTTACTGACTGGTAACGGGATCACAACCTTTGGTGTCGCACCCGTACCGGGGACCGGCAACGGGATCGCAACCCTCGGTGTTGCGCCTGCACCGCGCTCAGCCAGTGAGTGGGAACCGGTCTCCACATGGGATCTGAACCCTCGGCGGGAGCGCCGCTGCGCTCCCAAGCGGCGCACTCTCCAGTGCGCCACTGGGCCAGCCCTGATTACATAAAATATTAACTCAAGGTTTCTTCTTTCCCATAGGGAGCTAAAAAGGATTCCTGCTACTCAGACATTTAACTGATAATTTTTTATTGCTAAGGAAAACAGGCTCCCTTAGGTTCAGTCTGACCATACTTTCAGAATAAATGGCCTCGAGTTTTCCTCTGAATAAAGAATGAAGCTAAACCTTGTTCACTAATTTCCTTAATCAAAAGAAAAAGTGAAGCCACATGTTAAGTTCAAAGAAGAATTCAATTAAGATCTTAAAAGCATGGGTTCAAATCTCTAGGTTTCTGACAACCATGACAGCAGTCAGCAAACAAGAAAACATTATTAGCTGCTCTAATTCTAATACCTAATGAAACTATTTCCAAGCGAGGACAGGAAACATTATGTCCCAAATCATCAGTATGGTGACACTGGGACTAACCAGAACCTGGTGTTTCTAAGACAAAAAGGGAAATCTGGGACAGCTGCATCCAAGAGAGATCAAGGGAAGAAGCTATTCTAGAGCAACAATCTCTTATTTTGGTGATTGCATGAAAGAGTGTTTTGGAATGCTGAGATGCTAGTTTCAGGGCAATGCTGCTATCTAGTACATGCCATGTTTTTGGTCAAAATCTATTACTACAACTCCTTGTTATCTTATAATAATCTGCCAACATGATTAAACCTGCCAGGTCCTGCTTAGCATTATGGTAGCAATATTATGAGCTTTTTTGTAGAAAAGGGATATCACATGCTTAAGCTACATAATCTGATTAAGAAACAAAAAAAGCTCACTCAGCTAAAAGTCACATGCAGGACAGTCTACATGCAGCTAGCTTGTCCATTATATTTGAGCAGAAAACTGTGCTGAAGCCAAACCCCAGTTTGGCCAAGCTGCTGCTCTGTTTTCCCCTCTGTAAAATAGATAGTATGTGTGTGGGGGTGAGGGAGGTGGGTAGGGAGGAGGAAGAACAGTATTCACCCTTTATTAATTCAGAGGTAAGACAGAGACACCATCTGTAGAGACTCAGACATGGCAGACTCATCAGTTAACTGCTTCACTTTGTCATGCCAGCCAGAAAATAAGACTCAAGAGTTCTGATCCTGGCCCTGTTTTCACCGTGCTGTTACCGCCCATTTCCTCACCTCCTAACCTCAGTCCTCTCAATGGAGATAAAGAGCCATGCTGTTTCAATAATCCCTAACATTACATCAATGACATGCAAATGACATGTATCAAAATCCACAGAGCTGAGACTTTCTAGTCTGATGTTAAAACATAAAATAAATGGCATTTAAAAATATCTACTAGATAAGGTTTTCCCGTCTGCACTCAAAGACTACATACAGATTAATGGTCTATAATATCTGTAACAAAATAAACTGAAAGACAGAATTAGCATTTCTAAAAATTAAAGGAAACTTGGCTTAACTGTGGAGTATCTACTACTCATTATGTTTAGGAAAAGGAATCTGTGATGGCAAAAACAACAAGAACCCAACAAAAATCAAACAATCAAAAAAACAAAAAAAAAACATTCTAACTCCTAGCAAAGACAGAGAGCAGGCTTACCCTTTGAACACTTGCTGCTGACCTCGGCCTAGCCCAGCTAGTGTGGCATCTTTAAGTATAGTCTTTAGTCCCTTATCCACAGAGACTTGGGCGATGCCAGCTCCCATCAGCCCTGCACCAAGAATAGCTACATGCCTGAAAAAAAAAAAAAGATGAGATGACTTTTGGTAAACAATTCTTACTCATTTCAGTAAAAATGGGAGACTGCCCAAGTTATCATCCAATAAACCAACAAAAGCAGGCACAACTATAAGGTGTTTCAAATAATTTTTTTCCAAATAACTTTTTATTATAAAAATACAGCTTTAAAAAAATGCCTGATTTTTAACGTTAAATGCTAAAATCCATTAAGTTCAAAATAACTGGTCCACCGTATGACAGAAATATACTAATCTTCAACTGTCCCTGAAGGTCACTGAAAAAAAAAAAATCCAGAGAGATTAATGATCTCTCTTATTTAACTACTTATTTATTAAAGATTTAACCATTTTCCAGTCATCTTTTCTTCCTTCAGAAATCTGTGCCTTTATCACCCCCTCACGGGGATTAGTTAAAATCTCCTGATGGTTTCTTTGCTGATAGACCTTACCCCTCTCTCAGACACCTCCATATATGTACATCCCTGCCTTTTCCTCCTCTGGAATTCCTCTTGAACTTGTGAGGACCACTTGATTTACCCCATGGTATTCTGGAATGGCTTCATGTACATTATTTTTGTCCCTCAATCTATGCTTTTTGAGGAGAGATCATATCTGATTATTCTTTTTAGTTCTCCATACTTGTGGAACAATATGCCATGTTCCCATAGTATATAACTAAAAAAATATTTTCAGAATCACTTCCCTCATAAAAGCAGCTAGACCTAAATTAGACTTGTAGTGCGGGATAAAGTTTCGTTACTAACCATTTTGATTATAATGTTTAAACATCATACTCAAGCCCTGAAAAGGAAATCTTACTTCAAGTCCTGCGAGCATCTTCCAAATGCAGCTTTGTAATATAATACATTTATATGGTAAGTGTTAAGTAGTTGGAGGACAATTGAGAAAACAAGGTAGAGAGAAACAAAGAATAGCGACGGAAAAAAAGATCAATACATTTATCACATCAAAATTTAAAATTTCTGTACAACAAATGACCCCACAAAATTAAGACAGCCACAGAATGGGAAGAAATTTGTGACATTTATAGCAGACAGAGGATTACTACTGGGGAAATACTTTTATTTCCCAAAATAATATTTAATTTCGCAAAATAATTTATGAAGAACATACATTTATTAATTTAAAAAGACAATCCAATAAAATGGGCAAGAGATATAAAGCAATTCACAAAAGAAGAAAAACAAATTGCCAATAAAGATACTCAAGTTCCCTGATAATTTGAAAATGCAAATTAAAATGAGATATTTTCTCCTTATAAGATTGGTAAAAACATAAAAGTATTAGTGAGGATGTACAAAAATTGGTTCTTTCATGCATGGCTGATGGAGGTGTACTTTGGCCTACTCCGGAGGGCAAATTTGTTAAAACCAAAAATTGCATATTATAGGACCTAATAATTCTACTTCTCATTATCTACTCCATGGAAATGTACTTATACATGAGATGACATGCTGTGATAAACAGTCATACAATGTTTGTAATAATGAAAAATTTGAAATGATGTTAATAGTCTATAACAAAATGAATCCATCAACAGGAGATTACAAGGAAGGAGTTAACTGATAACGTACAAATCTACAAAGTCTTCAAGTCATATCACAGCAAAAAATGCAAGTTATAGGTTTCATATAAAAGGATTCCTTTTATGGTAAAACATTCAAACCATAAACACAAGACAGTATCATCTAGTATTTAATCTTATATATGATAGTTTTTTTGGTGGTGGGGGGGCATTGGCTGGAATTTTAGCTTTAGCTTAATAACAATAATAGTAACACCTAAAACTAGTGTTTTTAAACGCTTTTTTGGCATAATAGAACCCACAGCTAAAGTGCCTCCATTCTTTTCTTTTGGTAGCTGCTGGACGGTACGGGGATCCCAACTCGTGACCTTGGGGTTAAAAGGCTGCACTCCACCATTCACTTCTTAATTGTCACACTCTGCTTCTAATATCAGAATTTTAAGGATGACTATAGTTTAATGTTTGCCTACAGCAGTGTAAAGTTAATCCAACACACTTCACAATCTCTTCAGAATCCTTCTGACAGATATCTCCAGCACCCCTGAAATAACACATTTGTGTAATAACCCAGCAGGTTAACATTGGTGGTGTCTGATGCTTTATAAGTCAATTGTTGGTTGAGTGATGTGAACATCTGAGGGTTAATTACACAGAAATGTTGTAGCTTGAAGAATGCTGAACATGGCATCTTGTCTTTATATTAATTTATATTTTAGTAACTTTTTCATAAATACTGCTGCTCTTCATTTATTAGCACTTAGAGAATGCATTATTTGTATGAAAGATTAATTTATAAAGATAAAATAGGTAAGGAATTCAAATTATCATCCAAGACAAGGGGAAAGAGGTAAAAATGGAAGTATTACTGACAACTGGGAAAGCAGGAAAGGGGACACCCTTTCTTCAATGTTCTTTATTAAATTTTTGGTTCAACCTATTCTGCCTTTGGGTACCTGTTAGTTAACTCTTCATTTGTAAGATGATGCTACCTTTTTCTTCAATTTCTCTCCCAAGTTAGGTCTACTCTCATATCATCCTGTTTTTCTGTTAATGTAGTTCTGAGTTTTTGAATTTTCTTTTTTTTGTCTTTTTTCGTGACCGGCAACGGATCGCAACCCTCAGTGTCGCGCCCGCACCGGACCGGGACCGGCAACGGGATCGCAACCCTCGGTGTTGCTCCCGCACCTCGCTCAGCCAGTGAGCGGCCGGTCTGTATGTGGGATCCGAACCCTCGGCGGGAGCACCGCCGCACTCCCAAGCGGCGCACTGTAGCAGTGCACCACCGGGCCGGCCCTGAGTTTTTGAATTTTCAATTCAAGGTGATTTTTTCATCTGCAAATGCTTATTTAAGGATATTTTATCCAAATTTGGCAGTGTTGTGTTATAGGTTTCTTCTGCACTGTGGTGGTTTTTTGGGGGCATAATTTTTCATAAGCTTAAGTATTTTGATTCTCATTTTTTTTTTCTTCTATTAGCTTTACATGGATGTATCTGGTTCACAATACTACCTCTTTTTTATGTATCTGGTCTACAATACTACCTTCTCTGGGGGTATTGTATACTATCTGCAAATAACAATAGAAGCTATATATATGCAAGGCTGGCCAATTAGCTCAATTGGTTAGAGTGCAGTGTTATAACACCAATGTCAAAGGTTCGGATCTCTGTACCAGCTAGCCTCCCTGCCACCCACCAAGAAAAAAAAAAGCTATATGCTGGTAGGAGTAGGAGCCTGGAGTGGCTTACTAGGTTTCTTAATTTAAGAATACCCTCTTCTGTTGCCAAGTGAAGTTTCTTTAATTGACAGCATTCTGTGTACTCGGGGGTGAAGGGCTGTGGTGAAGGGGTAGGGGTAGGAATTGGTGTGTCTAGGATTTTGTGATTTTGCAGGGCTCGTAATAGTTTTCTATTTTGCTTCCTTTACTTCTCACAATGATGTCTCCCTCTTATGTAATCAGAAGTTGGCAGCATTCTCTGCCTTCTATTTATGTTGCGCATCGCATAGGGAATGGATGGCTGTTTTCCTTGTTAATTTGTTTGACATTTGTAGTGTTTGTGAAGAGATGTAGGTTTAAGTGGCCATCATTAATCTACTGCAACATGGAATAATTTACTCCATCCACTGAATGCAAGGTACTATCAATGTTAGGTGGGACAGATGCTTGGCTCTTCAGACTGGTTGATTTGGTTGATACTGATCACTAACTACGCAGGAGCCATTAAGGTTCTATTTCAGATTCTATTTGGGAATCAGCTCTCCTGGCTAGAATTTTACTGTCTCACTCAAACTTCTTATCCATTTTATCTTCTATTTTGGAATGTAATCTCATTAAAGGTGAGAGGATGGAGAAGGCAGTAACATTAGGTAACACTAACTGCTTCTCTTAAATCCCTCACAGTAATTCAGCTAGAATAAAGTTTCTCAGCCTCAGCACTATTGATATTTTGAACCGAATAATTCTTTCTTGTGGGGGCCTATCCTGTGCACTGTGGGATATTTAGCAGCATCCCTGGCTTCTATTCACTAGATGCCAGTAGCATCCCTCTCTCCTTCCCTCTTTGAGACAAACAAAAATATTCCCAGACATTGTCAAATGTCTTGGGGGGTGGGGGTGCGGGGGGGAAGCAGGAAGAGGAGGCAAAATTGCCCAGACAGAGAACTACTGAGATAGAAGGTGAGTTTAGGGGCATCATTCAACTTCACATGCTGAAGAGCTATCAGGCCGCACAATATTGAAAAGTCTTGCTGGTGAGAATAGACATGAAAGAGGCAAATAGAATCTCCAATGCTTAAAGTTATAAGCTAAAAGAAGGAAAAGACTTTAACAATTACAATGAGGCTCATGTTTTTTATTGAGGAAGAAGAGTAAGTTCCTAGAGATGGCATCTCAAGTCACAGGGAAAGAGAAGACTGTTAAAACAGTACAGAGTGTGTGTGTTTGGTTTAGTAAGGGGGACCTAAACCAGATTTCTAGGGGTCATCAATACAAGACAAGAAGGACTCTGCAGGAGTCACTAGAGGGGTCTGGAGAAAACTCAGCCAAGCAGAACTTTGAAAGTCATAAGTTCTTGGTAGGAATAAGGGCTCTCATGTGCTCAGGACAGAAGAGGTTGAGGGCAATACTGAATTAAGACATAAATCTAGCTCTGTAGATCTTCAAAGACACCTTGTAAGCTTTGCACATAATAAAATTCACAAGGGCTTCCTAGGTGGAGTTGAACTTACTTAACGTCCTTCTGTGGAGCTCCAAATTTATTCTTCTTGCACAGGACCTGGCCATGGTAAAGTCCCATCAAGGCCTGTGATTCTTTGGTCATTGCAAGCTCTCCAAACATCTGAAAAGTAAAGGGGAATGAGAAAAGGTAGAACTTCAAAGTCTAGATGCTGTGGATTCCTTTGGCTCAGGTTTCTCTGCAGAGCAGAGGTAATGCAGGTAAAGCCTCAGCTCCTTGGGGTCTCAGTGGCGCCTGTGCTGCAGAAGCCTGTCTCCCACTGACATAGCTCTTCTTTACTCTTCTCATCTGCAGCGCTTTGCGGCTACTGCTTTGAAAGAGGTTTTAGATACAACTGAGCTCTCAGATTCTTTATACCAGAGGTGTGGGAACTTTTTTCATAGAATTCGAGTCTCAGAGCCAAAATGGGCCTTCACAATCATCTCAAACCAACCATCTCATCTTACCAGTATCATGCTCTAACCAACTGAGCTAACTGACCAGCCCTAACCCTCTCATTTTAAAGACTAGGAAGAGGAGGCTCAGAGAAATTAAGTGATTTTACTCAAAGCCATACTGCCTCAAAGTGGCACAAATGTAACCTGAACCCAGATACTACAATCCCAAACTTCAGTTCTCATTCTACTGTAGCAGGCTCCCCACATGATACCTACCACTTCTAAAAGTATCTTAACACTCATGGAAAATTAATCTCAATTAATAGTTAAATGCATAAAAGATTTAGAGTCTAGGTTTGACAGAATTGGGTTTGAATTCTGGCTCTGCCATTTCTCCATCATGAAGCTTTCTTTATCCTTAAAATGGGAAAGACAATATCTATTTTGTAGTACTGTTGTGGAGATTAAATGAGAACACTAGTAAAGTGACTAGGGTCTTGATGTTAGTTATTATTAATATTACTAGAATGTATTGGTTACAAATAGCATTTCAAAGAAATCACTTTAATAAAGTTGCTTTCATGTGACATGAAACAACGTTCTATAGAATCGATGCTTTACTAATCTTGATACAGCATGTTCTATCCAATAAACCAGTGATTTTCAAACTGTGGGTAAAGATCCATCAGTAGTCATGAATTTAGTGACTTGTGATAAACATTTTATATATATATATATATAAAAGTAAAATACATAGAAAATACTGAGTTACTGCATACAGCGAGGACAATTATTGATTTATGAAACTTAAGCATCAGTCCTTCTGTACACATGTATATGTGTACCTGGTTATGATATTAAAAAATTAGAAATGCATAGTGAAGTACAAGAAATGTTTTCCTGGAACCTGTCCTAAACTCCTCAGATATCTTTCGTCCTATCATCAAAGAGTAATCATCCTTCAGTGAGTGCTTAAAACTTAAAATCTACCCAAAGCACTTAAATCTGCAATACCACCAACTTGCTAGAAAAGTGGAAGGGGTGAGGCTAGGTTCATACATCCCTTCTGTCTTCACCTTTCACTGGGTACAAGATACTTCCTTTCATTTTCTAAATAACCAAAAAGAGGCTGGGCTTCAAAGTTTCATCTCTAGACCCTACTAAGTAACAAAAATATTCTTCTATCAATGTATTTATTCATTTTATCACAACAAAACCAGCCTGACTGCAGAATAAAAAATGTCTAGTGATTCATTTTGAAAGGATTATTATTCTACTTCTGCTCTTTTTAGTTACAACCTCTTTATTGAGAGCAAGTTCAAACATCTGCAGACCAGTTTTCTCAACATTTATTTGTTTACTGAGATTAATCATAAGAAATAATACTCACTGGAAGAAAAAAAATTTTATTAGGCTTTGTATATTTGTTCTTTTTTCAGTTTAATGTAGAGTACTGGATTTTTGGTTTTCTTATTAACTTATAATAAAAAATAGAAAGGAAACAACTTTACCTGCGATTCAGAGCGATAACCAGCATCAATCCCTTGCTCGATTCCAGTCCTGACCACCTAAAAAAACATGTAACACACTTGTTCAGTGTTGGAATAGGTTGGCAAGATGTATGATAAAGTTGAATAAAATTGCCAGTGTTATTAGCCTTCAAAGAATAAGTCAAAAGTCTAGAATGGAGTGAGAAAGAGACGAGGACTGAGTGCCTGGTTGCTTAAGACTGACTTAATTCTCCATCTCTGAGGTTACTGCTAAACACAGATTAAGATAAAAATAGAAGGAAAGAGAAAGTTAAAATTACTCTTCCAGCTTCTCTCTGTTCTCCAAACGTAGGTAGACTCTCAACTTCCCCTTTTAGCCCTTTTCTCTCTGTATGCTTTTTTCCTCCGATGCATGATCTAGTTTATCACATTAATCATGAACTCTATAAAATTCAATTTAACATTTGGGGTAAGTCTATCCTAAGTACAATGGCAAGTATAAAAGATGAAGAAATGACACTACATTCAATCACCATAACTTTTAGGAATGTCAAATTTAAAAAAATCACAAATAAACAAACCTATACCCCTAACCCTGACTTCTCTGTTTAGACCACTGTTGCTTGAATTTCCCATATCTAAACTCAACTCATAATCTCTTTTTGGCAAGTCTCTTGCTACTTTCATACTTTTACTTTTACTGTTATATCCCAGGGTCTTATCCAAACTTCAAGCCTGAATTACCAAGACAGCTTGCTGATTCATTGCTCTACTTTGTCTCTTCTAATCCATTTTTACTCACTACCATGAAAATGGCTCTAGATAATCTATTTAGGACAAAGGTAAAAGCTCTCAATTCCTTCTTGCTAACCTTCTAACGTCTAGCTTCAATCTGCCTTTCTGCAGACTGACATTTCACTATCCCCCTACAAAAATTTGTCTCCATAAATGTTCTTTGAAGAGCCGGATGTTTTTCAACATCCATAACTCTGTTCAAAATGCCCACCCTACCTGGATCTACTTTCCCTTCACCCATCCTCCACCCATTTCTCAGGGCTCAGGTCAGATCCCACAAGACTCTTCCTGATCTCTTTGGCTCACAGTGATTACTCCCCGCTCTGAGCACTTAGCAATCTTCCTCTGTCCCAATGATCTGGCATTACTTTTATGCTGCCCTATGTCTCTTATATGGTTCTCTGTTTCACCACATGTTTATGTCTAATCTCCCCTGTCCAGACCGTGAGATGAGTACAGGCAGGGGATCACATTTCACATTTTATGTACTCTGGGGTCTTCTGCTCAAAATATATTTGTTGACTGACTCTTCTCCAATTTTGAAGTCTTTGATTATATGCTTTCTTTAATCTTGGACTTTCCAGACTGAAAAGTTCTAACTTTAAAGTCTACCATTAGAGGTTTCTTAAATGCTGTGATCATTTAAATTACCCTCCTTGATCTCTTGCAGAACTTTTCTTTATCATTACATCTTTTTTATAATTACAGTAATGGGGAAGTCTTCAAGAGATTTTAGGTAATGACAATGGTTTTGACTAAGGATAGAATTCAGCCACCAATTTTGTTTCAACTATTTAATTAATGTCCAATATTTACTGGCCTTGTTATACTGATATGACTCAGGTTCCTTTCCTGGTTTCTTGGTTTCTTACTGACAGCTTATAACCTCATTAACCAATGAGTATGTCTAGCACTAATTTTCCACAAATACATCACTTTATACAAGTCTTTATAGATTGCTATGCTCTTCCCTTATTTTTGGTAAGTACTTTAACAGCAGAACTAAGAACTTTAGTACTGACATACATGGTCCAGAATGGCAATCAAGAATATTGCTCTAAATAAACGGAGGAAATACAAGAAAATGGTAGTACAGGGGAAGACTCACATCAATTATTTTCAGAGGTGCAGGATAAAGGCTTTTGGTCTGCTTTCGCACTTTTTCTTCCACTTTTTTGTAAATCTGTTGTCTGACAAATGGGATAGTCAGGGCGAATGCTGTCAACTCTGCAAGGGTAAAATGCTTTTAGATACTTCCTGGAAGTAGCCTAGCCTCCCTTGTTAGTTTATTCTATAAATGCCATAAAAATGCAATAATTCTAGATATCTGAAAGATCTGCTCTTTACTCTGATATACACAATATAAGTTTCAACCTAAGCTCTTCTTTAAACATGTTTTAATTAGTTAATAAATGTTAAAGCTGGGGCTTGGGTACATGGGTGTTTACTACACTACAATACTATTCTACTTTTGTATTAATATTTAAAATTTTCTAAATTAAAAGTCTTAAAACTTTAACTGGCTGGTGTAAAGTTGAGGACTTGACCCTAGAGCAAAGATATCACATCCCTTGAGGTTGAATTTATGCTTAAATAAATTTACCTCTTCTTCATTTTGAATCTATATTAAATAAAATTAAATTCCCAGGAAAGAAGCTTTGCCTTTGTTCTTCAACAGTGACACTCACTTTCCATCAATCCCTTGTCTCTCTTTGTAGAGATCTTCTTATCAGCTAATCCTTTGGCAAAAGTAACAGCAACTTCTTCTAGGTATTCAATTGTCCGTTCCTCTGGCGGTTTTAATCCTGGTCCTGTAAATATGAATGCAACAGACTGGAATGCACATCAGGCTTAGATCAGTCCCTAGCAGGCAAAAACCTAGGCATGCCAAAGCCAGAGGCTCTAGCACAGTTTTCCATTTCAGACTAGAAATTGGTAGGTGGCAGAGTTATGAAGTATGGACTCAAAGAAGGGAAATAACACTGAGCAAAGGTGCAACAACATGCTCTAGGTAGGAAACAAGGTCTTAACCCATTTCAGTCTGAGTTTCACTTCTGAGTAGGATGCGGTATCTCTGTGTGCCCTGCATTCTCGCTGTAAAACTATGGAAAATGAATAAATTGCAAGAAGGCAGAGGTAAACAGGGACAAAATGAGGAAAAATTGAAGACATAAAAGTGAATTAAATGTTATTTCTAGAGATTAAGAAAAACAAAACAAAAAAACAATGCCCCAAATGAAAAAGTACACAAGACTGAATTAATGGCAGATTATAGACTGAAGAAAAAAGATCAGGAAACTTGAATACATGGCAATATAAAATACCTGGAATGAAAAAAGACTGAAAATAACCAACCAACCCAGAATTTCACTTTAAGACAACATCAAGAGGTCTAACATATGTGAAATTGAAATCTCCAAAAAGGGGTGAGGGAAGACAGAAAAATATTTAAAGAAATAACAGCAAAAGAAATTTCTTTCTTTTTTTTTTTTTTTATTCCTTATTGTCTTTTTTCGTGACCGGTAACGGGATCGCAACCCTCGGTGTCGCGCCTGTACCGCAACCAGCAACGGGATCACAACCCTCAGTGTCACGCCCGCACCGCGCTCAACCAGTGAGCGGACTGGTCTCTATATGGAATCCGAACCCTCGGCGGGAACGCCACCCTCTACTGAGTGCGCCACCGGGCCAGCCTGAGAAATTTCTAATTTTTATGAAAACTATAAGCCCACATATCCAAGATGCTCAATGAATCCCATGAATAACAAATATTAAAAAAAAAAAAAATCTCAACCAACCAACGCACATCATAAACAAATTGCTAAAGCCAGTCATAAAGGGAAAATATGAGAGGAGCCAGAGGGGGAAGAAGACACATTATATATACAAGGGGTTTTCAAAAAGTTCATGGAAAGGGGCTGGCCAGTTAGCTAAGTCTGTTAGAACACAGTGTTGTAACATCAAGGTCAAGGGTTCAATCCCCATATTGGCTAGCTGCCAAAATAAAATTGAAAAGTTAATGGAGAGATTCATATTATCCTTTAATTCTACCTATCCACAAACTTTCTGAAGTACCCTGTAGAACAAAGATAAAAATGACAACAGACCTTTCACCAGAAATTATGTAAGCCACAACACAATGGAGTCATCTATAAAGTACCAAAAGAAAAACAATGGCAATCAAGGCTTCTATACCCAGCAAAAGTACCTCTAAAAAGTGAAGTTGAAATGAAGACTTTGTCAGACAAATCAAAAGGTGAGAGAATGAATTTCCAGCAGACCTACACTACAGAAAATGTTAAAAGAAGTTCTTCAGCTTGGAGCAAAATCAAACCAGATGGGAATTTGGTAACTGTGGATAAATATAAAACAGAACATTTCTCATTTAAAAAACTTTTTAAAAAATAATTGTCTAAAACAAAAATACCAATATATTGAGGGATTTGTAACATATATACAAGTAAAATGTATAACAACAATAGCACAAAGGATGGGCAAAAGTGAAAGTATACTCTTTTAAGGTTCATACACTACACGTGAAATAATATATCATTTGAAGACAGCCTATATGTTGAAGATGTACACTGCAAAACCTTCAGCAACCATTAAAAGGGCAAAGCAAAGTAAATGGCTAGATAAAAAATGATTAATCCAAAAGGAAGCAGGAATAAGGAAAAAGGAACAATGAACATATGGAACAAATAAAAAGCGAGTAGCTTAAATGAAGTGATATATTGATTCAATGCAATTCCCATCAAAGTCCTAGCAGCTATTTTTGGAGATATGAACAAGATGATTATAAGATTTATATAAAAATGCAGAGGAACCAGTATAAGCAAAATAATTTTTAAAAAAGAGAACCTGGTCCGGTATGGGCGCGACACTGAGGGTTGCGATCCATTGCCAGACACGAAAAAAGACAAAAAGGAAAAAAAAAAAAAAAGAGAGAGAGAACCTAGTTGGAGGACTTATACTGCCTGTTTTCAAGATTTACTATAAAAATACAATAATCAAGACAGTGTGAAGTTGGCTTAAGGGAAGACATACAGATAGCTGGAAGTAGGAAATCCAGATTATAATCTGGACCCAAACATATAGGTTCAATTGATTTTTGATCAAGATGTCAAGCTAGTTCACTGGGAAAACAATAGTCTTTCCCCAAAACGGTGCCACAACATTTGAACGTTCATATGCAAAAAGAAAAAGAGGCCCTCGATCTTTACCTCACACTACATACAAAAGTTAGCTTTTAATGGATCACAGACAAAAATGTAAGAGGTAAAATTAGAAAACTTTCAGAAGAAAGCATAGGAGAAAATCTTTGTGATCTTGAGTTAAGAAAAGATTTTTCAGATACCATCCAATAGCATGATTCATAAAAGAGAAATGTGATAAACTGGACTTCATCAAAATTAAGAATTTCTGCTCTTTGATAGTGAAAAGACAAGCCAAAGACTGGGAGAAAATTATTTGCAAATCATATATTTGATAAAGAACTTGTATTCCAATAAATAAAAAACTCTGAAAACTCAATAATAAGAAAAACAACTCAAACAAAATGGGCAAAAGATTTGAACAGACATTATAAAGAAGATATACAGAAGGCAAACAAACACATGAAAGATACTCAATATCTTTGATTATTAGGGAAATATAAAACCACAATGAGGGCCGGCCCGGTGGCGCACTGCTACAGTGCGCCGCTTGGGAGTGCGGCGGCGCTCCCGCCGAGAGTTCGGATCCCACATACAGACCGGTTCCCGCTCACTGGCTTAGCGAGGTGCGGGCGCAGCACCGAGGGTTGCGATCCCGTTGCCAGTCCCAGTCCGGTACGGGCGCGACACTGAGGGTTGCGATCCGTTGCCGGTCACGAAAAAAAGACAAAAAGGGGAGTCCAGAGGAGAGGCTGGGAGCCTAGGGAGGCACTGGAAAGTAGTGAGTGACAGAGCTAGAAGAGGACCCAGCTCTCTTCACCTAAACCTACGAACGAGCCTTGATTCATTGGGTTTTCTCAGGAATGAGGCAGAGTGATGTTAAAGCATTGCACACTTTCATGAACCAGCAAGTTCAAAACCTTGTGATCTTGGAGATCTAGCCAAACAGTTTACATTTCCTTCCAACTCCTCCCACCCATTTTTTTGTTTGTCTGTTTGTTTGTTTTAAATACCAAATCTAATGGATAAAAATGGCGACGGGTCTCGAGCGGCCGCGTCAGGAAACAGCACGATCCTGAGAGCTGTGTGCTGTGATACCAGAGTATTGACTGCATGTCCAAGAGCAACAAAGGACGAATAATTCTTTCAACAACGATCCTACATCGACAAACAAGCGGCAGCGGGTTCGAGGTTTTGGGGACGACACGGAGAAGGACTCCTGGGGGTGCCCAGGCCCGGCTGCGGGAACAAATTGGCGGCCCAGACGGCAAAGGCCGGGAAAGCCACCGGAGGACTACGCAGAGGCGGTTTGAAACACGCCGGACCAGCCCACCCTGCGACCCCTGTGAGTCACCCCCTGCAAAGTCCCACTTGCGGGGCAAAGCCCGACTACTCCCCGCCCGCCTGGCCCCCGCCCATCACACCAGGCTGGACGCCCACAACAAAGCTGCCTCCATTTTCTAGGGTGGGGTCGGAGAAGGCCAGCATAGTGAGGACAGGCCAGTCATCTCTGTTTGGCGTGGCTCCCCGCTGGGACGTGCTATTTGCTTACCTCGACGCGGGGCACCCCGGGGCCTGTGGACCGGCCTATAGTCCCACTCTTGCCGCGGATCTCAGACGGGGCTGGCAGCGTGGGAAGTCCCCGGCCAGCGTCGGGGGGGGCTGGGAAGAGAAGCCCGCCCAGATCGGCTCTCCGCCACTCCCTGGGCGCCGGCCCCAGATAAACTCCCTCTTCCTGAGAGGCAGATTCCATCTCTGGGGACCTCA